>NC_043742.1:6556231-6627373 GCF_004337985.1 Pyricularia pennisetigena
TCAGAGCAACAAGTATAGCGCAAGAACACAAATGAGCATTAAGCAATCAGCACAAAACAATCAAGATAGCCAATGCTGTGAAACGGCTCTCCGTTGGAATAACCCAAGCCACACCAGACCAGCCGAACCGCTCTCACCAGATCCAGTCGCTGAACGCGGCTAGTTTCCACGGAGCAGTGCAGGTCAGCATAGCGTTCCCCATGACGCCGTGGCACACCAAGACCGAGGCATCCCTGAACACGCCGCGGTTCTCGGCGGGCGCGTACCGGCTCAGCAGGAGGTACAGGGGCACGATGTTGTAGACGAGGTAGAGGACCTTGATGGTGGAGACGGCCACGCCGCTCGCCATGGACCCGGGCGACTCGGGGTTGGTCAGGACGCCGTTGACGACGATGCAGATGAAGACGGCCCACAGCCAAAACGGCAGCAGGGCGAGCGTGTAGACGGCCCACTCGTGCCTGGGCATGCTGCGCAGCGGCCAGGCGGAGGTGAGCAGGCCCGGCTTGCGGTAATCGGTCAGCACCATGATGCAGTTCAGCGCGAAGGCGCCGAGGAAGATGGGGAGGTATTTTTTCGTAACCGCCAAGACGTAGGCCATCGTGGAGTGTGGGTCGGGCTCTCTTTTCCGTTCTGCCACCCGGGCTGGCGGTTGCCGCTGCGGTTCCACAGCTTGGTGGTGGTGCTGTCGGTTTCGATGGCGATGGTGAGGCATTGTGGTAACTCTGTGGTCGGTGGAGAGACAATAGGGAATCAGGTCAAACCGTTTGATGAGGATATAGTTTCTTTGTTTAGTTGAAGTGAATGCGTGTTGTATTGTTGAGAGGTCAGGCAGAAAAAGGACCCAGACAGTCGGTTAGTGCCGTTTAAATAGCCAAAGGGCAATCTACGGTATACACCAGAGTATTATGCTCTAGGCATTTATTTCCAGAAGAGAGCAGCAGAGTTCAGGTCTTATTCGTGACGATTCTGGCCGGCTACAGATGTATTATAGATGCAGTTGTTGTCATTACTTGGAGTCTTTGTGGTGTCTTTGTTTGCGCCATTTGAACAAGGACCAAAATTACACTTATTGGTAAGTGACGTATGCAGAAGCGGCAGGCTGCGACTGATAAATCAAAAGCTCAAACGAGATGCTTTGGTACATCTTTCTTGTTTCACGCCCAAAAGGGCTTGCTCGTCGACAAAAGTCACTGCCATAGTGCTTGGGGTATGTCGGGTCTGGTCTTTGAGGAGTGTAATACCAAACGAAAATGTCCTGCAGAATTCTATCCAGATTGCAAGCCCATAGCCAGAGATGAAAAAGATAAAAAGTAGTATTTGAACCCTCAAAAGGTCCTCCAAGAGGCTGCAGGTAGAAAGATACCTATTCCTAGATGTCCATCTTCCATCTACTCGACAGTATCTAATCCAGTCTAGATTCACGGTGAAATATGATCAAGCTACCAGATGTCATCTGCAAAGTAAAATTCAAATCCTGAATTTTCAAAATCAACGCCAGTGTAATCCCCTCTTCCCTTTGATTTTGCGCGAAGCCATTTGCTTCAGCTATCACCCTTCTCGACAAGTAGAAGAAATGTATGTGACGAATATCGCCGCATCCAGAGATGCTATCCAGCCATGCTAATTTCCCACACCGTTTTTCATGAGAACCGAAAAAGTCTTACCATTCACCCCTCTCCACAGTAAAAGTGCTTGCATATTGCTCTTTTTTTTTTAGTTGCTAGAGATGTCTAGCTGTGTTGTTCCCACCTCTGAGCCTTGGCATAGGACCTTGAAAGTCAGTAACCCGGCAGCGTCCCCCATACCAATGACAAGCGTCAAGTCGGCTCTATACCGTCGCACTCCGTCATCTCCCATCTTGCTGGGCAGCTGACTGATGTCCAGATCTTCAAGAGTGTACGAGACACTGCCAACTTTTTCCGCGTCTGCCCCCATGTTAATCAGAGTCACATAACAGCCAGCCTTCGTCGTATGGCCGCAATACTTACTGGTGCTTTCAATCGTCTCGGGCGCGGAATCCGCATTGCAGGCATATAGGAGGACCTGCCCGGACTCTTTGCCTCTCGCAGAGTATGTCCGGCTAACATTGTGTCGAATTTCGGTCCGCTCAGTGACGACAGACCCCTGGGAATATGTCAGTGTGTGCCTTGACAGCCTTGAACCGACCGCGATGATATTTTTCAGCCAATGCAGCAAATGTACCTTGTCTACTTTCCAGATCAGAAATCCACTGAGGAACGCAACGTCACTATAATGATTCGTGCAAATAGAGCGCAGAGACCGATCGTAACCTTCATGTTCTATCTTCCGGAAAGGACGAGCTACTGCAAAGCCGTAATGGCGGCGGCATTTGCGTTGCTTTACAACCTCTCCTTCGATTCCCCTGATGACGGCGCCTCGAGCGATAGCCGACCAGCTTTGTCATGTCAGCCGACGTCCTCAAAAGTGTTGTGGAAGATAAAGAGACCAAGCAATGCATTGGATTGGTCAACTTACGCATCCTTCATAGGCGCAGAGAGTGTTGCACCCCTGTCCTCCAAGAATACCTCGAGTCTCTCGCACAGATATGGAGATGAGGCAAAGCCGCCCACCAGTACCACCTTCACCTTCTGATCTTTCACATGCTTTTCGGCGTTGATGATCTGATCCGTGAGAAGCCCACGAATCTTCTCCACGACGGGGTCGAAGAGACTCTTCATATCGTCAGTGCTCAAAAGCACCACGTCCAAGTCTGAATCGTAATGACTGCTGGCGATCGCCTCTGCCGGCACATCTCGCATCTTGAGGGGAACGCGATTGGGGCGCTTCTTGGCCCTCGCAAGGCTGAAACCCTTCTTGATGTTCTCAAATGAAGACATGAATTGGCTGCCAAGGCCCGTACGACGCTCGTCAAGGCTTTTGAAGGCGTTGCCGAACCGTGCCGCCATCAATTTGTGTAGGTTGCGATCGATTGTTGTAGAACCGCACTTGGCACCTAAACTTTGTCAGCCCTTTGTCTCTACTAGCCAAGTTTAGTCACATACCAATGCCAAGGAGCAGCTCCTCAAGCTTCAATGTCGGTTTGGTTGACAGAATGTTGTACGTGGTGATGTCCTGGTGTGCGCCATGAGTATGTAAGTACTGGGAAGGGGCTGAATTGTATATATATAGTATCAGTCTGGTAGAGGGAGCACGTACCACTGTGCCGCCGCCACAATCGCAAATGAGAACATGATCTCCAACCTGATTTCATCAGTCATGGCCCGAACATGTAGAGTGCAATTAACATGGCAGCTGAACAACCTCACCTGAATGAGATCGTCAACTTCTAAAAGACTAGACTTCAGTGCTGCCAGTGCTGCGGCTTCGGGCTCGGGAATCAAAAACATTCGATCACCCGGTTGACTGGCAAAGCCTGCATCCTTCGCAGCTGTCTGGGTAAGAAGCTTGGCTTTATCAGACCAGGTTGCGGGCACAGTCAGCCAAACGTCCACAGGATAGCGCAGCTGAGAGGCCAGTCTACCATGCCCAAACTTTCGATTTAGTCTTTCTTGGCATGTCTGGTAAAGGCCACGAAGGTAGTCGGTGGTTACGTCCTTGGCGGACTTGTCCTCAGGGAGGCACATAAGTCCTTCCGACTGCGCCAGCTTGAGCTCAGGATCATCATATTCCGAGGATAATGCATCCCCGTCGAGAAGAAGCTTAAACCAGCTGTAGGAGCGGCAGCCAGCCTCGACTTCATATCCGGTCGCATCCGAATTCAAGCCTTCGTCCTCGTCATTGCTCGGGTTCTCCTTGGCGTATGCAATTCGTGACGGTGTTTTCACATGGTGTTCGCCTTCTTGCTCACAGCTACCGGGCCAAGCTGTGAAGGTGTGGATCTGATTGAGATCAGTTGTGTTGTTGGTGGCGAAGCAAATGGCTATATAGGTTTGTTAGCTTCGTTGCAGATGATCTCGGACAGTATGATGGAAGAACCAAGACATACCCGAGAAAGTTGTTCCAAAGTCAAGCCCTATGATTAGCCGCACCTGTTTGAAGGCTGCAGGGTTTGACATGGTGGAGTGCTGTTTGTCTGGCCAGGTAGTCGACATCGGAGCGAACTAGGATGGGAAAAGCTGGATAGAGTGGAATTTGATATGGAGGTGAAATGAGATCAAATGTCCAAGCTGACAGCTGTGGCAAGGCAAGAGAGGTTTTTCTGAGGTGAAGGTACGAGATGTACCAAGAGCACCTTTTGTATTTTTTTTTTTTTTTTTTTTTTTTAGCTGGATTCTTTTGGATAGTAGAACTGTTTTAAGACCAGAGAGTATGTAGCGATTGGACAATGGGTGGATAAAACAGCTATTCTTAGCTATTCTACCATGTTCCGTGTCTGGAAAAAACCTAGCCAACCTATTTTTCGACTTGAGGTAAAAGAATGTCAGAGATTACGATAACTGGCCAGAGGTGTTGTCGGGTGTGTATAACTGGATATCTATGATTTCGACCAGGCTCTCAAACGAAAATGTTGGACGATCTAGATAGCAGTTGCCAGTGTCTTTAGGAGCTTACCAGAAAAAAGTAATTTATGAATTCCAAGCCGCCCGTGGACTGTAATCTCCAAAAGCCAACATCAAGAAATCTTCACTTTCACAGCAGCTTCCAGAATCATCAACGGTCACAATAATTTCCTACGCTTCAACCATAACTTGAGCTGGCTTTTTTCTGCTTTTGGAAATACCGCTCTTTTCAAATTCTAGTGACTAGAATTTGAGAGATCTGACTACTTATCTAACTGTTGAAGCCATCGCAACAAAAAAACGGAATTCGGAAAACGCAGAATGAGTACAGACTCAGTTGCCTCATACAAAACAGCATGTGAGCAAATGGATGCTGACCTCCACACTGCGCTTCCAACTACCAGTCAAGGCGACATCTCGTTCAACAAAAAGTCGTCATTCCTCTCAGTACCTGAGAGTCAAATCATCACAATGCACAAGGAAAACAGGCAGAACAATCTTGCTTCTTCTGGACCCAAGATCAACGGCCGCATCTCAGGAAGAAATGAAATCACCCATTATCGACGAGATGACACTTTTTCACGGATGAAGAACCAGATTCTGGAAGAAGGCAAAAATACCAACTACTGGCGGCAACGATTCAAGAATGCCATCAGGGGAAAAGAGAATATGAAATTTAAGTTGGAGAGACTCCAAGTTGCCCTCCATGACGACGGCATATTGAAAGCGGACCTCGAGCGCAGGCTGCAACTATTGACCGAAGACAAGGCCGAACGAGAACAAAAGTTTGTTGGCTTGAATCTCCGATACGAGGAGAGTCGTGATACTATTTTGCAGCGAGATCAAACCATCGATGAAAAGAAGCAAAGAATCATCGCACTTGAGGACCAGGTGATCGATTACGAGAACAAGCACAACGAGAATCAGAGGCTGGCCGTGCCAGACAAGCGGAACTTGGACTACTTGGTTTCGCAACTGGAGGCATTGGTACATGATCTGGGCCAGACTAAAGATCGACTGGCGACCCAAGATGCAATTATTGCTCAACAGAAAGAAAGCATCGCCAATTCCGAGGATCTTTTGAGCAGCATGTCAATCCAGCTGGGCCAGGCACAAGCTAATGTGGCCATACTAAATCAGAATATTGCTGAACAGCATGTTAGCATCACCGAACACCGTGACCAGATCATATATCGAGATCAATGCATTATGGAGGACAAGCAGACGATTGCTCAACTCTCGCAGAACGTTGCCAACGCCGAGAAAGACGCGGCTTGCACGAAACAGCGACTTGAAGGGTATCTTGCACAGCAGAAAGCACAAGTCGATGAGCTTCAGAGCGTAATAGCCGAGCAAAAGCAGCTCATTGACGAGAGACGCGAAGCTGACTTCGAGGCATTGGTTGCTGAGGTGTCGTGTAAGCTCCCTGATAGCCAGATACGTACCAAGTTCGGCGAACTTTTGGGAGCGGAACTCGATGACTGGTGCATGGAATACAAAGCAAGGAAATTAACGATAACCGACGCTCTCGACGATCTTCTTAGCTGTGGTGAAAATAAAATTGTTTGGCAAGAGCAGGATACACCTGATAATCTACGCTTCAGGTTCGATAACCCTAAAGCACCGGTCATCTTACTTCAGGCAGCGCTGTCCAACTTTCTTTGCAAGCACTTCTTGCAAGACCCGTTTTTTCTTCTCAAGATGAGTTTTGGAGAAGCGGCCGTTGATGGTCAGCTTGGTCAACTGCAGGCAGAGCATGCATCACTAAGCACAATTTTAAAGGAATATGAATCCGGTAAGTCATCCACCCTCTGATGTTCCCTTCCATCGAGTTCATCTGACTTTGTACTTCCTAGAATCCACCATGCTTCAATGGCGAGCGAGCACTGTCGAGATGATCGAGTGCCGAATCAACTTGAGAAAGGAAATGGCCTACGATCTAGCCAAATTTTTCATGGAAGAATACCAAGCACTGCTAAAGCAGCAATCACCAAACATGCTCGATGAGCTTTCTGAGATCATCTTGAACTTTGCCAGGTTCTGCCTCGGACTGTGGAAGCGGAAAGTGCCGGTATACGTCCAGAACAATCAGTTCATTGGGGGGCAAGGATTCAAGGCGAACAATCGTTATTGGGATGTGACACCACTAATCGGTCTGGAGCGTGGTGATACAAGTCTCGACGGTCGGCCTATGTGCGTTGTCGTCAAGCCATTGGTCTTCACCAAGAGTGCCGCAAGCGACGGCAAGGAGACAGTCTGGACCAAGGCCTCTGTGTGGGTTTCCAACGAGTCGGCCGGCATGCCCATAACTATTAGTCTTTAAAGATCCCCAAGGCTGTCCTGGCATGGCGGAAGACCCCGCTATGATAAAGCCTAGACTCGTCCGTTTAGCGCGGGAAAGTCGCGCCATAACACATGAAATGTGAGAGAAGTATCCCTACGGTGAACGGTAGCACAGATCTGGGCAATCGCATTTGCTAGAGGATCAAAAGAAATATCAAAATCAGCGTTGGGTTGGCATGATGAGTCTGCAGTAACAAAATTTTGTTGATCCGGGGAGGCTTGTTGAGATGGCGGAAGATTTTACTGGTTCACCCAGAGCGCGTCGCGTCTAATTTTTAGCTAGACACAAGCTAGACTACGCCTAGACCTAGACAGAGAATGCCCCGCCAACTACCCCAGTTAGAAGAGTTTTGACTAAGCACAGTTGCTTCGTTCACACCATACCAAAATTGACGTCATCGAACCCTTCCTTTCCAAGAGGACTTTGCTTGTGGGTTTGCTTGTGGGGCATCGTTACCATTCTAAACTACTGTAGCAGTAAAGGAAACTCAACCGGTTCAGCTTCACGTCACCCACAACCCTTCCGGACTACGTGATGATATTTGCCATCCCAGCTTGTAACGAGTGAGCTCTGTGGCCCCAACGTGCACAGGCAAATATTTCACAAGCATGACAGGCCAAAATGGCCGTATACCTGGGGAACACAGTCCAGAATATGCGGGTCAAACGCCAATCACTAGAATCCGTGAGCCTTCGTCTACGTCATAAGCCATCTCGATGGATGCATGTGCATGCCTGGATGGTACTACCAGGAGCTGTCGGTTGGCATTGTGAATGTCTCAGTTTGGTTAGTGAGCTGTCATCGTTTGGCCCCAGTCTGCTTGGCTAAAGGTAGGTCCTTTTTTTTTTTTTTTTTTTTTTGTTTGGAGCTGTGGTCCGGTCCCCTGCTTAGATGAACGACGTAGGAAGCAGGCAAACAGTAACGAAAAGGTGACCTCATTGATCCAACGCAGCTGCCCTTCCTACTGCCCTAGCCAATGACTGCCTGCCTGCGTGCCGCTTTCTTCTAAGACATCTGCCTCCCTCCAATCCCTTCAATTTCTCTTTTTTCTTCTCTTCATCTCAACACAAAACAAAAATACACACAATAATTCCACGCATATCGGTGTGCATTCACTCAAGATACGCTTGCTGATAGATACGGCATCACATCCTCAGCATTTCTGGGCCTCAGTACCGCGCCAATCGTGATAGTAATCTTTCTGCTTTCACCATGAGAGTTCTCACCACTCTCGTAAATTTGACCCTCGTGGCCGGAGCTCTGGGCAGCAACTGGTTCACCAAAGCTGGTGAGCTTCACTTTCATGTCAACTAAGTTTTTTTTTCACCTCAGATTCCCAAACATGCTGACATTTTTCTCTACATAAAGCATACAACAAATGGCACGAGACCGAACTTGAGCGTTGGCTCTCGGACCATGACGTCCCTTACCCAACACCTGCCGACCGCCGTGACTTGGAGAAGCTGGTCCAACAGAACTGGGATTCGTACGTCGTGCAGCCCTATTCGAACTGGGATAATCAGCAACTCGCCGACTACCTCAAGCTCAAGGGTGTAGAGACAAAGGACTCTGCCCAGGCTAGCAGGGACAGCTTGGTCTCGCAGGTGCAAAAGTACTGGTACGAGACAGAGGACAAGGCTCAACAGAGCTATGCGAGCGTCAAGGACTGGATCCTCGACACCTGGACTGAGAGCCAGCTGAAGGCGTTCTGCGACCACAACAACATTCCCGTTCCCCAGCCCCGCCAGCGTGATACTATGCTCACCAAAGCTCGTGAGAGCTATGACACCGTCGCCCAGAAGTTCGGAGAGGCCGTTGCTTACCCTGGCAACTGGCTGTACGAGACCTGGTCTGAGTCTGACCTCAAGGAGTGGCTTGATACCCACGGCTTCCCGGCTCCCCAGCCCTCTACCCGTGACAAGCTCATTGCCTCGGTCCGCCGCAACTCTCGTCTCGCCTCCTTGAAGGCTCAGGCCGATGCTGCCAGCGCCTCCAAGAGCGCTCAGGACGCATATGCTACTGTGACTGACAAGCTTATCGACGCCTGGAGCGAGTCTGACCTCAAGGACTTCGCGGACCGCAACGGCATTCCAGGTAAGTTACAAAATGTGAGAAATGACTCTGGTCAGCTCATGAGCTAACCTAATTCAAACCAAATAGTTCCCCAAGGCACCAAGGTCAACGAGCTTCGTGCCCTGGTTCGTAAGCACCGCGCTGATATCCTTGGTGACAACATTTCTGGCTCTGCCGCTTCCGCCTACGGAGCCGCAACTTCCAAGGCCGGAAACACCTATGCCAGTGCCACAGATAGCGCCTCGCTCGCCGCCCAGGAGGCCTTCGACAAGTCCGTCAACACATGGTCCGAGAGCCGCCTCAAGGCTTACCTGGATGCTCGTGGTGTTCCCGTCCCTCAAACCTCCAAGGTCGATGAGCTCCGCGCTTTGGTTCGCAAGAACTCGCATAAGGCTGCGACGCAGTGGAGCTCGTGGAACTTCGAGGACTACTCGCTCGAGAACCTGAAGAACTACCTGCAGGCCAACGGCGACGCTGCCGCCAAGAAGGTAGCTGCCAAGACTGACGCTACGCGCGCCGACCTTGTCAAGGCTGCACAGTCTGCCTACGGCAGTGCCTCCAAGGCTGGTGGTGATACGTATGCCTCAGCAACCAGCTACCTGGCCCAGGCTACCCAGTCGGCCAAGGACAGCACCTTTGAGACCTGGAGCGACAGTGAGCTCAAGGCATACCTCGACAGCTATGGCATTGTAAGTAATCATGTTCAAACCCCAAACCGATAATTTTAGGTACAGTCGTGATCCTAACCCACCAACCGAACAGCCTGTTCCCCAGGGCTCCAAGACCAACGAGCTCCGCGCTCTGGCTCGCAAGCAGTGGATGTACTTCCAGTATGGTACCACTACACCTGCCGAGACGATTTTTGCCAAGTTGACCGAGGGCTTCAAGGGCGGTGTTGAGTGGATTAAGGGACAGCTCAACATGGGTGCCGACGCTGCCAAGCAGGCCGCTGATAACGCCAACGCCAAGGTGAAGGAGGAGTTGTAAATGCCCCAACTTCTCTTCAGTAACAGCGACAGGCTTCCTCCGCAAAGATACAGAAATTTTGTGCATGACAGATACCCATTTCATATGGCGAGTTAATCATTTGGGCATCAATGGTTCGGCACACAAGAAAACACATTGTATGATTTAATTTATGGAATGATCAGTGATTGGAACGGCGCCAGCAAGGAATCAGTTTTTTCCCCCTTACAAAAAAAGATAATGATCGCGACGAGCTTTCTCAGATTTTAGGTTTTCAATCGAATTTGCCTTGCCTTTACACTGAACTTCTGGGCTTCCATTGTTTTGCATGCTTGGCGATATAAGCCTTGATCTAAACTGCGGGTAATGCCAGACATTGACTTGCATACTATGGAGTTATGGTAGTTCTTTGGCCAGGCTAGACTAGCGTCTGGGCCTATGGTCTAGACACTGATGGATCATCCCCGAAGCAAGCACGTTGTTAGTGAAAATGATATAGTGCATAGTGTGGCTAGAGGGTAGGAATCTAGTAATAGTCCAGTAGCTTGTTGCACCCGGAAGCCTCTACAAGTGCAAAAAGACGTTTGGCGGCACTTGTTCTACTAACTTCGTCTAGTGGGAAAAACTCGCAAACCAACGCCTTGCTATCATTAATGGTATGAATAAGAAAAAAGAGGATACTTGCGCCAAAAAAAGAACAAAAAAAGATAAATACATAATGCATGAACGATCCAACAAGACTGTAACCAAAGAGCCCGAGAGGACCCTGCTTAGACGGAGAGCAGGGCCGCAACAACGGCAGAAACCAAAATGGTAACACCGGTGCTGAATCCCAACCGACCCGCAGCGCCCCTCTTCAGGCGTTCTGCCTGGAAATCAAAGGTGACATTCTGTGGCACCGAGGTGTTGTAGCAACCACCCTTGCCGACGTCGATCCCGGCCAGATCCTCCGTCGTCCTGAAGAACATGTAGTTCTTCTGGTCCACATCCTTGAACTCCTTGGTGTTGTAGGGGAACAGCATCTGATCGTCCGTGGCGCTCGTGTTCCTCAGGAGGATGCAGCTAACCTGACCCGGGTACTCCTTGGCCATCCTGGGGTAGTCCTTCATGATGTCCGAGTTGGAAATGTCGCCGACCAGGACAAACTTGCGCTTGGGAAAGGTCTGGAAGACCCGGTCAAGGAGGTACTTCCGGATGGAGAGGGTCGCGCTCACGTCCGAGAAGTTGAGCGGACGAGTGTCGAAGCTGCCTGCTGGGTAGGTCTTGTAGATGTAGTCCATGTAGATGCGGGTTGCCTGCTCAGGCGTGGTAGTCAGGTAGTGGAAGTGCATGTCCGTGTTGGCGCGGGCCCAGTTGGCGTAGATCTCGGGCATGTTCTCCCAAGGGGTGAATGGCCGGGCGAAGGAATTGAGTAAACCCTCCTTGGGCACGTAGATCTTGGTCACCCTCAGGATGTCGTCAATGTCAGAGATGACAGTGTAGCCCTCAGGCGGCACCAGGTAGGCGGTTGCGTTACCAAGCTGGGAGCCGTTGGTGTACAGGTTGAGGCGCTGGATGCTTTGGGTTCTGTCGCCTGGAGTCAGGCCGTTGAGCTGGATAGGGACGAACTCGTCAAAGTCACCCTGGCTGGTGGTGAGAGTTGGCAGGTTGACATTCTGAGCGCCTCCATTGGTGTTGTTTGCGCCACCGCCGGAGCCGACAGAGGGTGCTGGCTTGAGCTCCATGGAAACATTCTGGTTGCTTTGCTGCAGAATGAAGATAGAGGCAGTCAGATTGCGCGCCTGGTCTTGCTCGCTTGGCTTCAGATCCTTAATGTCGACGCCAATGAGGAAGATATTGGCAAGGTCGTCCAGCTTCTCTCGGCTCGTATTGGGCTGTTTGTAAACCTGTTGTGGATATTGGTCAGTGGCCGGGTTAACCAACTGATTGCCATATGTAGACAAGTAGACACGAGTCGCCCTCGACACGACTTACATTGCCCCTGAATCTAATGTTCCAAGCATTGTTGCTCCAGTTTCCATACGGCGGGACGTTGAGGACCTGCGTCGGCAGCGCCCGAATCTGATTGTCGTCGATTCCCAGGGAGCTCTGGACTTTGTCACCGGTGGGAAAGTCCTGGAAGAAGTTGGGAACTCCCGAGGCGACATAGGACGGGATGCTCGATCCGAGCCCGGAGAAGATCGAGTTGACGCCAGACTCGAAAGCACCCCAGATGTCGGCTCTCCTTTGGATCTCAAGTGTTCGCGTTGGGGGCTGCTTCAGCGCGGGGGCGGGCGTGATCTCGGGGGCGTGCGGTGCACCAACATCATCTCGAACCACCGGCTCTACTGGAGTGCTCTGAACCAGGCATGCCAGCTCGGCGAGGATGAGAGCCACACAATGGGCGCGCATCTTGTGTCTGCAGGAGTGAAAAAAAAAAAAGATTTCCTGGAGGTGAACAAAGGTGCTTTGGGTGTGCACTGAAGAAGGTTGATTGGGGATTAAACCACTACTGAGTCCCTAACAAGCTCTCAGTGGGGATAAAGGTCTAGGCCATGGGGCCTGTTTGGCGCGGTTGGCCTCTTTAAAAGGACAAAGCCGTGCATCGCAGGGAAGCTTTGCTTTGCTTTGGTATTGCGATCAAAATGGGGGTCAAGCAAACAAATCGAACCCCTGCAGAGGAGCGGCTTCGACGTCATACCTGGCCCAAAATTTCAGGAACAGGTCACTCACTGGTTGGACGTTAGCTGCTAATTAGTGCACATATGCTTGTGACTGTCCCCCGGTAAATTGCTGTTTCAGGTCCTAGCGCCGACCCGTCGTCCGCCAATGGGATGGGCCGATGCATGCCCAAAGAGGAAAGAAGCATATGGATAATACAAGAGTGGCACATGTTGCACTTGGAGGCACCTTATTAGCGACTATTACTTTACTACGCCAGGACAACAAAAAAAAATAAAAATAAAAAGGCAAAGTTTGGCCCAACAAGTCTGTCCCGAGGTGACGGCAATTCGAATAGATATCAGACGAACGACTTTTCTGCTCTCAACATTAACATTCCCATTGCCGACAACCTACTCCCCAGGCACGCACACATCACATAGACATGAGACCATTTAATTACGTCCCTACTTCCCTTGGCATGACCGACTGCACCTTCTTCAACGCACAAACACGAGACGTCTACTGCGTGGCCCGGCGGCGAAGAAGAAGAGAAAAAAACGTCAGAAGACGAAAACTCTTGGCAGCTGCGCTTTATTACGTCCCTACATAAGCCACGATCTCGCCCACTGACTGCGCTTTGGCGGACTGGGCTGTTCCTTACAACCATGGAAAGCCGGGGATCGAGGCGTGGCGTTCACGTCAAAGCTCACTGCACCCTTGAATTGCCTTCCACAATTGTGAATTGAAGCAGGTGGTTCTAGTCAATCTTCCATCTCAAGTCTACCCTCGCGAACTTCCCAGCATGGCGTCAACATTTCTTCTGCCATATTTGGTACGAGGCTCGATCGACGCTTGCGGGTAGCTCTTCCTAATCTTCGTTGTACAGCTGCATTGACATGGTATATCCGTGAATATGACAGCTTATTATAAGTGCCACTAGCCCATAAAAGCACAAGAACAAGATGACCATCCTACTAGTATAGCCATTGATGTGGCACGGTCATCATGTGGTCCAAGAAGAACTGAACAAGATCAGTCTCATCGAAGCATACACAGAAATTGATTGCCGTTCCTGCCTGTATTGATGTTGGACGATGCTTTGTCCAACCGAAACCCTGATCTACAGACCAGGGGAAAGAGTAAACACAAAAAGACGACTATCGTCCCAAATAGATTTATCGTCCGTACAAACGTCCTAGAACAAGGGTCTGATTTTTGGTGAATAGCGGCTGGCAGACGCAAGATCCACGATTCAACAACCAGCCCGCCTTCACTCGTCCCCACTTACATTTCCTCATTCTAGCCGCCAAACCCAAGGCCTTGGCCTGCGGCCACCGCAGTAACCATGCCTGCTATCAAAAAGAGAACGTCGACACTGAGCTGGTTGCCCGCGAAGATAGCGCCGGCAATGTACACGGCGACGACGAGTCCCAGCTGGGTCGCTGTCAGCAGGCAGGAGCCATAGCTGCCACGGCACAAGTTCTTGACGAGCAGCAGCAGGAAGACGATGACGGCCACGACGGAGACGCCGACATATGCGCACCACAACCACTAGTTGCGGCGGAAAAAGTCGGCCGCCATCTGCTCCCTCTCTTGCTCCACCTCCAGCAATGCCAGCCGGATCGTCTCGGCTCGGTTTGCGTGTAGTTCTTGGATGTACTCGTCATCGGAGGAAAAGGAGTTCCATCTCGTTCGGCCGCTGCTCAGAAAATACTCGTCAAAGGGCGGTCTGTCTGGGTGCTCGGCATCGTCTGCTTGTGCAGAGTGGCTGCGTCTCGGGAGGAGCTCCCGGACCTCTTCCTCCGGTTCAGTATTAACGCCATAAAGCCTGTATCGGATTCTGTCTCGGTGCGTCAGGGGTGAGAATAGCCTGCGCGGCGGACGTCTCGGATCAGGCCATCGGCCCGCGCCCAGTATGCCAATGTCCATGGCATCAATGATGGGAATTTGTCGAGGGGTCTGTGGATTCCGCCCTCTCTGTTTGCGTCTGTCCTCTGAGAGTCTCGCACGCATTTCAGTGATGGCGAGCTGCAATAGATGCGGATCGGAATGAAAGATCAGCGTGGGTCAAGCTCAAGAGGAACAATCCAGGAATATACAGGAAGCTGCAGTATCAAAATTGTTGAACTCACCAGCCCGTCCTGCTGCCGCCGCTCGTCAGTGGCGAAGTTGCTCTGGTCGACTTCCATTGCTCATCTAGCTCAGAGGCCTATAGATGAGTGCAGACTGCTAGTATCCAAGAGCTTGCCCGAGAGAGAGAGAGAGAGTCCAGGTGCGATTGGCATACAAGAAGCTAACGGGTTTATCTGGGCGATGAGGCGAGAGAATGACCTCAAGCTTTGCTACCAGATCAGATTTCCCTGAGTTCCGATTCAGACTGTCGAATAGCTCGCAGCAGCACTTCTGTCATCCGTATCATTCACCATGGACAAAAGACCAAAAACCCACCAGACTCACAAGATACGAGGATAACCTTCAAAGGTTGTTCATTGCAACAACTCGGCGATGAGTTTGAGGGAAAAGGGTAACCAAGCGGACTAAGTTTGGAAGAAAGTGGTTATGGGCTGTTTGTTTGTTCATGCGGAAGACCTTTAGGCACCTGGGCAGCAATTTTCGACAGCAAACGCACCTTTGTGGGCGGTGTGATAAAGCAGGCCGGGCATTGACAAAGACCAGCACCTGGCCGACATACGCTTTCCAGTATCAACATCGTAGCTCTTATCTTTTATTCTCGGTTTTGTGCTGCGCCGTTTTCCATTCTGCACAAACCGCCAGCTTGAAAGTCATATCGATTCCGAGGGCTGAAATTTGCATATGGGCGACATGCCACACTCTCAGCATGTTCCCTACACAATCAAGATGGCCCTCCCATGTGTTCATCGCAACTATTGTAAACATCGCATAAATCCGCCAAGGGCAGATATGATTCTGGAAAGAGCAAACTTGTCGACCTCATTAAAGACGTTAAAAGAGAAAGTGAAAGAGGAAACATACATCAACAGAGTCATATATATGTCAAAAAGAAAACAGGTCAAGTATACACAACATTCTACAAACAAATCCATGATTCGGCCCATGCAACAGCCCAAAGAAGCCGAACAAACAAAGCCGTATGCAAGGCTAGACTGGGTCTAGCTAGTATTTGCACACATCAGCCTAACAGTAGCGTAATTACTCGTCGTCCAAAATCCTGCTTGCCAGCGGACCGACTATTGGAACCTCGTACCTGGATTTGCATGCTGTCAGCGTATGGAGCACAACCAGACTTGGCGGGGAAAGCAAGAGAGAAACTGTACCTGTCGAGGGTGTCTGCATCGCGATACGCCTTCAGGGTCAGGAATCCCATCAGAACAAGATCTCCAATGAAGAAGACCCAGCTGAGAAACCTCGACCAGGAGAAGATCAAGTGAATGACAAAAATGGCGGTGAAAAGCAAGCTCGACTGCCATGCATGGAACCTATATCCCCATGACACAATCTCAAAGTCAGCGGCCGAGTCTCATCAAGACCAAATTCTTCTCTGGCTTCCCCTCCAGTCACGCTTCCATCACGCATGGGAGGGAAACCCCCCTCCGCCTCTCTCCTGCCTTTTTCGTCCTTACCTGACATAATCGCTCTTCCTCTCCATTATGAGCAGCACTATCGCCCCCAACGGCGGGAAGAACAGGTACGCAAGGCAGGCCTCGTAGTCAAGCCTGATGCCCAGGCTCGTGTCGAACTCGCTCAGCGTACCGTCCCTGTCGCCCCAGGGCCCGCCGCCGCGCCCTGCAAAGTAGCCATCCCCTCCGGCCCCGGATCCCAGACCCTGCTGTTGGTAGTAGCTCGGGCTCGGGATGCCGCCCGACCACTGTCGCTGCGGCTGCGGGTGCTGCAGAGGCGGTGGTGAAGTCGTGGATGCGGCGGCGTTGTTGTTGTTGTTGTTGTAGTAGTTGCCGCCTCGCGCTGGCGACCATGGCCTGCGCTCCAGGGATGTGCGGGGCGAGTCTATCGGCGATCGGGCATGCTCCGGAGGGGAGGACTGGTAGGGTGCAAAGTCCATCGCGGTTGTGAGTTTTGGTTTTGTTTATTAAAGCGGTAGCGCTCGTATCGAAGGGTCGGTCGGTCTACTGGAGGGGTCTTGTCAAACGATAGACGTGCGTAAATTGAACCGGCGGGTGACTTTGCTTGGTTGATCAATGATGCGTCGCCCAGGCGTACGGTTTGAAGGTGGAAATGACAGGTGCGCGTGCGATTATTTGAAATATGAATGAATCGGAAGCTGTTGAAGCTCGCGAAATAGACGAGACGATCGCGACTGGGCGGACTCAAACGTCTCACGACTAACTCGTGGGTGGCTATGGATCCGGATTTCAACCTAGTGGAACGTACAAGCCGGAAAGCTGTAAAAGACTAGCCTTGGACTAGACTCTAGTTCTGGCAGGCAACTGGTGCAGATGATGGATTGATGGATTGTAAGGCTCGATGGAGGGAGGTGGTACAACACTGCGAGTTCATAGCACTGGGGCGGCGTCATTCGCAATGAGCGAACAGGGTTCGCATTGGATTATTAGCCGCGGGTTGGCCTTGCAGCAACCGTCAATATTGGCCCACCCATAAAATGGGCCGCAGAGTCCCCCGCTCATATCCATTAATTATCCACTGAAGCTTGCGCAGGGGTTAGTTGGCTTTGGCCTCCATGCTTATCGACTGATGCTGTGCTCTCTGCACTTTGTGCATGTACATAAAAAATGAAACGAAATAAAATGCACAACAATATCATGATCAATCAGACGACAAAGGCAAGTCAATATAAAATATAAAGAATATCTCCATACAATCACTAGAAGCCTAGTTAAACTGTTGGTCAAGGTTCCAATGATACGGGTTCACTGCAGTATGCCAGAAAAGAACCATTTTAGTAGTAAACCATGTATCTATCTTTTTTTTACAGGTATCGTATCGTACTGATATCTACCACCAACATACTATACAAAAAAAAACATCATACGATTAGCTCTGTGCCTCTTCCTCCTTCTTCTCCGCAGCTTCTTCCGGTCCCTTGGCTTCATCCTCGAGCTGGGTCCTCCTCGACTCCATGGTGAGCCACAGGCTCTTGGACGCGCCCTCAAGCGCCATAGTGAGGCCAAGACCGGCGCTCTGAAGCATGTGCACCACCTGGGCACGCAGAGCGTCGCGGCCACCCTGGATGCCGCCGAGCCACTTGACGCCGTCGAGGTCGAAGACGCGGTCCTCAACGCGGCCGCCCACCAGCAAAAGCTTCTGCATGCCACTGCGGGCGACGGGCTCGTGGTAGCTAGGAGATGCCCTCCTCGTCGGCGCCGGGAAGGCCGGCGCGCTGGGGGCCAGCGTACGCAGGACGGCGGCGACGTGGTCCGGGGACACGGTGGGGAAGGTCACAAGAGCAATAGGTCCGACCAGGAGCGGAGCGATCTGCTTGTACATGGATGAATCCGGAACTGCTTCGAGGTCGATCTTGGACGTGGCTTCATATGCAGCCTTGGACAGATCGTGGTTGTACTTCTTCATGCCGGGCGTTTCGGCAGCCGCCGCCTCCGGGTCAAAGAATTCAACCACCTTGAAGGCTTGGTCAAAAATACGTGTCCTGATGACCTGTAGCTGGATGTTCTTGACGATATCAACGGGCGGCGGTATGCCCTCGGGAGTCGTGGGGATCGGCACTTTGGCCAGGGCGGCCCGTAGTTCTCGGCGGACTGCGGCCCATTCTTGCGAGGTGAGGTTGTTATGCTGAAAGATGAGGGTCAAAGGCGTTGACCTCAGTAGTGAGGTGTATGCTCGGAGCAGCTGTGACTTTCGTGTCTCTGGTCGTCGCGCGCTGGGGGGCTGGGTCGGGGGAACGTAGTCGGCCGGGAGCTGAAGGCCTCCTAGTTTAGACAATGGCGCAGCCGTTGCATAGGTCCTCCTCGCCAGCACTGATGATTCAACGAGCGCTGGGGTGGTGGTTTGTAATGTCGGTCGATGCCTGGGTGATATCCTTTGGCGCGATTGTTGTCTGATGATAGACCCAATACCTGGGCACTGGACTCGAGGAGGCATGCTTTAAGAGAGAAGGAAACACCGGTCAGATGCATGTCAATCCAGACTTCGAATGCAATTGATGACGAGTAACGTTTGCTCACCTGGGCAAGTGTGGGTGCGTGTGCTCTATAGACCGCGCCCTCCACCTCGAATCGATGTCTTCGTCTGAAATAAAATCATGATAAAGCCACCCTCTTACTCTACATCCAAATTTTTGGTTGCAACCGCGTCCGGCCGCGTGCACGAGCCAATTCACAGCCTAGCGCCTTGGTTGGCCAGTACCACGCCTTGCGTCCCAACTGTTGACCCCGCCGGGAACCAAATTGGGGATCCACTTGAAAATTGCATATGCCATTCATTAATTGAAGGGCGCGCCTAAAGTATGACACCAGTCATACCTACTGGGATTTACAGCGGAGGAATGCGGGACGGGAAGATGGGCGATGTAGAAACCCAGCAGGTTTATAGTACAACATGCCGCCGGCCTCAGTCTTCCATGCGACAGCTCTGTTGCTTTGGAGCTTAACCTAAAGTGGCTTCATAGGTGGTTTTTTTATTCAATTGTGCACATTCAATTGGTAGTTACGGCGATCAAACCTCCAGCGAAGATCCTTTCTGTGTCTTTTACCCCTCCCTATCACTGTTATCATTTATGACTGTTCTGTCGGGAAGCTTGGGGAAAACACGTTCCTTACCACCAAAGTCACCTTTACCCTCCCATCCGGCCCGGCCACAAGAACCAGAACAATGGTTGCCACAAAAACCAGAACGATGGCTGCCACAAACGCCAACGGCAATGGCAACAGCAATGGCAACAGCAATGGCGCTGAGCTGCCCAAGATCGACATCAAGCCGCTGCTCTCGCGGCTCTGGCCGGTGCCCAAGGAGGACATCAACAAGGTGAGCGCTGACGACATCGCCGACGCGATAGCCTACTTCTTCACCGATCGCGTGTCCGATGTCCAGGCCGCGTCGCTGCTCATGTGCCTGCACTTTACGGGCTTCGACCGCCGCGCCGACGTCATGGCTGCCACGGCCGCCCGCATGCGCTCCGCCGCCGAGAAGATTGACCTGGCCGAGATCAACCGCATCATCCTCGACCGGAACCTGGGCGAGGGCAACTACCAGGGCGGCCTGGTCGACATCGTCGGCACCGGCGGCGACGCCCACAACACCTTCAACATCAGCACCACCTCGAGCATCATCGCCAGCTCCCTGCTCATGCTGGCTAAGCACGGCAACCGCTCCAGCACCTCAAAGTCGGGCTCGGCCGACCTGCTCGCAAACATGAAGCCCATGCCGCCCAACATGGACAGCGTCGCCCCGACCACCCTCTCAAAGGTCTATGCCGAGACCAACTACGCCTTCCTCTTCGCCCCCGTCTTCCACACCGGCATGCGCTACGTTGCTCCGATACGCAAGCAGCTGCCGTGGAGGACCCTCTTCAACCTCATCGGCCCCCTGTCCAACCCCATCGACTCCGGCGTCGGCAGCCCCGTCCTCGAGGCCCGCGTCCTGGGCGTGGCCCGCGCCGAGCTGGGTCCGGTCTTCCTCGACGCGCTCAGGATGGCCGGCGTCGACAAGGCCATGGTGATCTGCGGCGTCGAGGAGCTCGACGAGGTCAGTTGCGCGGGCCCCACCAACGTCTGGCGGCTGAGGCGCCGCCGAGACGGCGAGGGTAACGGCGAGGCCGTCATCTCGGAGCACTTTTACGTGAACCCTTCCGACTTTGGCCTGAGCACCCACCCGCTCAGCAGCGTCTCGGGGAACAAGGAGCCCGCCCAGAACGCCGCGATCCTGACCAAGATCTTGCGCGGCGAGCTGGCCGACGATGATCCCATCCTCGAGTTCGTGCTGATGAACACAGCGACCCTCTTCGTCGCCAGCGGCATCTGCGAGGCCGACCAGAGCAACATGGGCCACGGCGACGATGGAGTGGTCATCAAGGAGCGTGGGCCCGGCGGTGAGCGTTGGAAGGAGGGCGTGAGGAGGGCGCGCTGGGCACTCAAGAGTGGCGAGGCTTGGAGGCAGTGGCAGGCGTTTGTCAAGGTGACCAACAGTATAAGCCACTGAAACTGCATTCCCTACCGGCAAAGCAGTAGAATTGCATTGGACGTTTTTAAACGTGATATACCCATTGAACCTTTTTTTTAAAGTGAATAAAAACAGCACTGTAATGAGTGGAATAAAAAGTCGGATGACCAGAATATCTACCGTATATCTAATTGGTGTTCAAAAGTAGAGAAAGAAGACTATTGCTTTTTGTTTCGCCCCCAAGACCAGATACCAGAAAGAAATGCGCTTTTATTACGCCCCTGGGATGATGCTAACCAGTTCATGTTGGGCAACTCTGATTCCATAGCTCGAAAGGATCGGTCGAATCACGTCTGACTCGTGCACCATTGCACCTATAGAACGCCACATACGAAATCGAGGTGATGTGCCAGCCGAAAACGAATAACAGACAAAGCCTTGGCCGTCATCCTTTGGTCCGTGACGAGTTCTCTTGCAGGCTTGAGCTATCAGAATTTTGACAGCACTGCCTTGACTATGCCTTTCACAATTGGACGACCTTCGATGCCAGCCTCGCGGATTGTGCCGCGACGAGCCTCCTGCTGTCCATCGATCCAAAGAGCCAGCATATCGTTGCTCTCCTTGGGGGGCACTGTGTTGTCGAGAGTACCGATCGTGATGTGCGGAACCCTGTTTATACACTTCCACTTGTCGTCTTTGTCGATTATACGCACCACGATCGCCATCAGCCTGTCGTCAAAGACCACGCGCTCAAGTTGCACTTCACATTCGCCCAAGCTGGGTGTTTCTGTGACCCTGAATACGATGCCCTTTGACTTGGCATCATCCTGAGCCGTCTTGAAGGTCTGAATGTACTTTGTCCAAAGCTCTTGGTTCTCTGGGCTCGTCTTCGCTCCGGATTTATGCATCAGCGTCACATGGAAAGCTGGCTGGATCCGGCGCTGCTGCTTTAGGTGTTTGTACATGCGGCCCACCTCGGGGGTGGCATCCTTGAAGACATCCTCGAGAGCGGCCAAAACGGCCTGGGCAGGGACATCAATCGACATATACTCAACACCCCCCTTGTTGTTGTTAGCAGCTGCGGGCAGAACTGCCAACTGCTCCAACTTGGGATCATATGCGAGCGCAGTCTCGATCGCCTTGTCCATCTCCTCTGCTGTGGGCACGCGAGGGAGCAGGTTTGGGTAAAACTGGTCTAACTTGGAAATCACCACCTCCAGATTCTTCCGGCTACCAGCAAGAGGGTCTAGACCGATAGCAGCGGCAAAGTCTGAATCGGGTTTGCTGAACGCGTTGTATGGCTCCAGTCCATCCAGGAAGCCGTTCATGATCTCCATGACCTTTGCCTTACCGAGCTCTTGAACCTTGATGTTCTGATGGTTGTTGCCGCGCTGAAAGACACGCTCGTATGTCAGCTTGCGAACTTCCATGCTGTTGTCGTGGTCGAAGTGAACTGCCACCAGCTTCGCTGCGGGCAGCATATTCTTGACGTCGCCCAGGATTTGTGTCCTCTCACGGCGCCATGCATTGTTACGATCGGCAATGACGACCCTCTTCGTCTTTAGTTGTTCCAGCACGTTCCTGGTAAATATAGCCGGCCTTCCCTTTTTCTGTGTTATGCTGTCGTTTTGGAAATGGCCAAAAGCTTCAGGGAACAGAGTCCTCAAGGCGACGGCAACGGTCGTCTTTCCACATCCAATGGTTGCGATCGGAACGAGGATCACGTTGTCAACGACCGAACCGTCAGGCTCCGGCTCGTTGGGTGCGACATCACGATCGAGATTAGCAGCATCGGAACCTTTCATGTTTTTGTGTTTCAGAAAATCGTCCCGGAGGGCGATGATGCCGTGGTTTTGGTTATAGGCCTTTGCGAGGCTGGAGTCAGCGGCCAGACGTGTTTTTGCGTAGTGCAAGTACTCCTCAGTGATTTTTTTGTGTTTCCTGATCTTCGGGGTGTGACCAGCAATGAGGGCTTTGGTACATTCCCGCCACTGCCTGTACATAAGATAAGGTTCTTCAAACTTGTACTTGAAGAACCAGTCCGAGTATGTTCCAGGATCGGTATTGGGCCGACCTGTCAGCTTGCAGCGGATAACAAAGCCCTCGACGTCTCGGCCGCCATAGGCTCCAGTTTCCGCTACGTCTTCTAAGAACGTTTTGACCTCGTTGATGTTGTCCATTATGAGCAACCCGGTCTGTTTGAAGCCCCAGTCGTCGGCAAATGAGTTGACTGCCGCCCCTGGATATGTCATAAAGTAGGGCTGGTTCACATTGATGCCGTGAAGATACAAGCCGGCCTTGTCGGGGCCATATGCCAAGATGTGCTCCTCAAAGCTGTCGTCGCAAAGTTCGGCAATAGCGGTAGCGTTGCGCTCCCTCAGCTCCCGTGCAAGATCCGCTCTGGTCTTGCCAATCTTGGCCAGTTGCTTATCGAGAGCCTTTTCACCGGCGTTGGCGTGGCTGATTTCAATATCACTGCGCGCGCCAGTGGAATGCTTCGAACACACCAACAGGGTGTCATCATGAAGCCCTGAGATGAAGATGATACAGCCATTTTCCTTCAGACTGAGCTCGTAAGGACCCTTGCTGTTCTTGATGATGTTATCCCAGTTCGTTTCCGGCACCTCGCCGACGTTGAAAAATTTGTCATAACCTCTGACGGCAATTTCTGGGACATTATTTGGGAGTCGCGTGGTGAAGAGCCCGCGGGCATATGTAGGCAATCCAGGCTTCTTGTAGTCCCAGTCCTGTAGCTTCCAGGAATCTACAGTGGCCTTGGAAGGAGATCCGGCAACAGAAAACTTGGTCTTCTTAATCCGGAAACGACCCTTGCCGCCACTCTTTGTATGTTCTTCGAGCACGCGGACCATCTCAGCGATGACAGCGGGGTCCTGAGGTTCATATGGCATCACCATGTTTGGCAAGCCATCTGAGGCGGCTGCCTTGTTCCCGAGGGAGCCAGGCCCCTGGGAATCGGTGGCCATACTTGACTTTGACGAGAAGTGACGCGCAGTACTAGGTGTGTTTGTCCGTTTGGGTTGTAGTGATAATAGCTCTTTACAGTTGCCAAAACTAGTCGTAGTGGAGGGGCAACAGCTGCTGCGGCTGCGGATTTGGGTGGGGCCGTGGATGATGTGTGCAGCGACAGTAGACAAAAGATTTTGATTGAGTCGCTGCCTCTTTTTTTGACTGGCCACTGCCGTCAGTGACGAGATGATTGGACGTGATTGAGGACAAGAAAAAATTATGTTGACCGCACAGAGACAACGACTTGCGGGTCTTGTGCTGCATTTAACAGCAGACAGCCTTTGCGACATTGACTTTGTCGTCGCAGTATGGCGACAAGAGGCTGCTAAACGATTATGTTTCTACAAGGTAATAGTACAATGTTTGGTCATATTTTCAGCATCTGCGTCCGGGATGTAAGCACTTGCCGCGGCGAGAGTGACTCAAAAATCCAAGGCGGCCGCTTTGATGGGTTGTTTGTTGCACTGGTAAACTGAGGAGTTTCAATGCTTCATTTCGCCGTTGATAGTCATTATGAGCGATTCTTAGACATGCCACACACATTCGGGCGACCCGCTCAGCCTTGGACATCGGTGCGTTGCTGCTGCACGACACAAATACGATTGATTGATTGCAAGTTGAATCCGCACATCAAATCCTTGGATCCGCTGCAAGGCTCTTTTTTTTCCCGGTGTTGCTCAGGAATTAGGAAGGAATCGAAACACCCTTGCTCTCGCATTATCTTTCCTTGCACCGGCGCTCAACGCGGAAGTCAATTAGGGGACAACGAACGAGGAAACCTCACCGTGTACTCCATGCCTTTTCTGTCTCCCTGCCAGAAATAGTCGCACTGGCTAGCGTAATCTTGCCATTATCGATCCTTGCCAGGCCTACTCAATATAACTTACTCAACCTCTCAATGCCATGAGGAAATACATCGTTGAGGTAGCATTGTAGTTGGATATGGGGCTAAGGGGTCACTGTTCTTACCATTACCTGCTACCAAATGGAGCATTGCTGAGGAAAGTTTGCAGCCTCAATCACTGCATCACACTGCCACACTACCCCAGCTGTACAGCCTGGCACGCAGGAGCTGAATCATCCAACAGAACCAAGCCAAAGTCAAAAACCCCCTCACCATGATATCGCCTTTTTTGGCTGACTTTTTTTTATACTATTATTGCGAGCGTATATTGTGAGAAGGCTGTTCTTAAGGCAAGGATCTTCGCAGAAAGTGGGCCTTTTGGGATACTGCTCTCGGGATTGCCTGGAAATTCGAGTCACCGCTTCTTTTTCTTGATCTTCTACTACTTCGATGTTGTGCATTCGTTGTCTGTCTACATGACTACTTGTTATAGTTCCGGCTCTAGATAATCCAAGAGGATTAAGAGACACATATGATAAGAAGACGACGCAAGGAAAGTGGGAAGAAATAGAGTCTCCCACACTAGCTGAGCGGCTACATCCAGTTGCTCAATAACTAGCCACTGGGAATATCGTAAGAAGAAATGAGTATATTAATCTCTGTCACAAGCCGCAGGCGAGCGAGGAGTCATACTTTACATGTCAAAATACGGAGCAAAAGACACGCGCCTAAAGAATATGGAGCTCAACTGCGTAAAGTCCCTGCAGGCAAACTTGCTATGCCCCATTTTTGATGAGGTACTCTCCTGCAGCCCGATGCGGCACATCAGACCGCTTTTCACTGCGAATCAAGATAGCCGAGGGGCGCTTCCCAAAGCAAGCTCTGTTGATTACCCGGATCTTCAGTTCTAGATTTTTTTTTTCGTTCTTTTTTTATTCTTTTTCAAAAATGTTTATTGGTAGACGAGTCGCCATGCACGCCACGAGACTATCCGTATGTGGCTTGGATGCACGACCCGAGTGTGTGCAGATGAAGAATAACAGAGGTAACGGAGCACGGAGTAAGGAAGTCTGGGCAACTTAGAAAAAAAAAAAGTGCTAGGGCGGCTTGCGAAGTAGCTTAGCTGCAGGCGGTTCGACCCACACAGACTTTATGCCAGTTCTACTTCCCACAGTCAACAAGGCAATTAATTGGTGCCCGACAGCCAAGAGACATCTCAGATGACTCTGTGTAATTGTCGATAGCCTCCGAGCGGCTTTTGCCCAGAAAGGTTATACTCAATAAAGACTGGAATTCCGATAACCCTCAAAAGTCGCCGCAGAGGAATCAGCATAAAGACTTACTAACCGGTACGAACTAATTTTACCGGTAGGGCCCCCACATACCTTTGCCTTGTCTGCCTTGAGTACGTACTTACTTTGTAGGTAAAACCAAGCAAGGTAAAGGCCCCCCGGCAAGGTCGCTGGTTGCTGGTTGCTGGTTGCTTTAAAGACAGCCAGCCACTCACGCAGGTACGCGAAAGTTGCAGAGTCACCTGCTTCATCCGGGACGGAATTTGTCCCCTTCTCCTCTTTCTCCCCAAAGATAACAACCCAACCGGGTGCCTATTCTTCATCCTTGACCTCCCTGTCACCCAAAACACTAACCGACTTCCCTCCTCCATGTACAGAACTGCGTGACTGGCCAAACTGGGCTACTACAAAAACTGAAGGGTGGACTTTGCTCAGCCAGTCAGCCATCGAGGTGGAACCGAGAGCTTGGCCCAGTGTGGAGACATCATCCGATCAGGTCATTGGTCCAGATCTCCACAGTGTCCTTGTTGCCCCCAGAGCCAAAACCGAGTCCTCTTTCTCCCTTTCCTTCCTTACTTACCCAAGAAACAAGAGACAAGACTCACCCATTAAATTCCTAGCCCGTCCAAATTCAACCCAACCCGGCCGCCCCCAGCGCAGCAACACACCCAACTGGAACCCGCTCACAGCAGAGAAGCGCCCACCCTGAACGAACCACCACATAGCAACCAGCGTCATACCGCCGCCTTCCAATTTGCAACGCCTGCAAAGGTTGCCAATTTGAAACTTTTTTTTTCTATGTGTCATCCGGCCTTTTTCTCATTTCAAAATTCTCCTGTCGAATTTTATCAACTTTGAGATCATGGCGGATCAGTGCATCGTTTGTTTAGATGCCTTAGAGGTGGCTGTTCTGGCTGTCGATTTGGCGACGTTCAAAGGTCTGGAGGACCCAGGCGGTCGCGGCGGAGGCGACACGCTGAGCTCCCAGACAGTGGCGGACTCAGCGGCCTCGTCCACCACTACCACCACCACTAACAGTGTCGATGAGGGCAACCCCGGAAAATCCAACAACGAAACCGACGTTGCTGTAATAAATGCATGTGGACATGCTTTGCACAATTGTTGTTTGCTAGAATGGGCTGGCAAAGCAAATAGCTGTCCAATTTGTCGGCAAACCTTCAATGACGTGAGCGTCTATGATAAGGTCGGAGGTACGTTATTTTACTGCCATACTATAAGCTCCCTCCCTCTGCACTGCACCCCCTTCGGAACACAACAACGTGCCCCTTTTACAAAGTGAACAAAACTTAAACTGACATTCCCTGTTTGAATAGGAAATCTTCTCAAATCTTACACAGTCGCAGACAAGAAACAAGTTGCCGAATTTGATCCGCAAGCATGGGCAGAAGAGAATCCAGAAGAGGAGGACCTCGAGGCACACCCTTGCCCGGTCTGCAACTCTTCCGGGGACGAGGAAGTGCTTCTTCTGTGTGATGGATGCGATGCATCTTACCATACCTATTGTATTGGCCTAGACGAGATTCCCGATGGCTCCTGGTTCTGCATGGAGTGTGCCGAGGAACTGGGCGGCATAGGCATCGCTCGGTCTCGCGCTCGTTACCCGATAGTGAGCAACAGCAGGCGTGGACGACGCAACGATTTCTTCCCCAGGACCCAGGCTACGATGCGTAGCGTGAGAAGGCGTGCGCGTTCGGACGAGTGGCAAGGTGCCTGGGGCGAGATCACAGGCCTCATCTTCGATGCGATCAATATTGACCTCGACTCGCACGATGGCGACGATGCCTTGGAGGAGTATAGAAGGTCACGGCAGCTGCGCGAACGTGAGCAGCGTGAATACCAGCGCTGGCAGCAACGCATCAATATCGCCAGGAGACTTGGTGCTCAGGAAGTGTTCTCGAGAAACATCCCACCGGCCATTATCCACAATACCTCCGCCGTGCAGGCTCCTGCCCCCGCCCAAGAAAGTCGCGAGGAGCGACGTGCTTGGGCGACACTTGAGAAAGCTCGAGAGGCAAACGGTGAAGGGCCTAGCCGAAAGCGCAAATCTCGCTCCATAACCGCATCACCTGCGGAACCTCCACCAGAGCCTGAGCGAAAGTTGAAGCGGCCCCGCGCACACCGGTCAGCTCCTGGCGCATCGGGCGAGGGATCATCGTCGACATCCGAGCCCAGTCGCTCAGTGGCGAACATCCGGTCGCCACCTGCTCTCAATGGAGAAGCACCATCGTTCCTCTCGGTGCTTCTCAAGGAGGTGGAGCAGTCTCACCCGTCAGATGACGAAATTACTCGAAATTTGTTGCCGGAGAGCATGGTTGGGGGAGACGCATACGCATCATCACCCGGCTCCTCTCCTCCAGCATCGGCATATAGCAGCCCACGAGCATTATCACTTACTCCGCCTCCTCATCAAAGCCAACAACCGTCAAACAGGTCCACCCGGCCCTCGTCTCCGACCATGACATTGAGCTCAACAATTGAGCCCGTGTATACCAAAGCAGCCTATCGTTCAGGCAGGTCATCGGGAAACGCCAGCGACTCCGAGACAAGACCGACCAAACCCGAGCTGCGACAACCCCGTCCTCAGCGTGTCGAAAAGGCCAACCTTTCTCGATCACCGGAAGTTTCGCCGACAAAGCCATCACTGTCGCTCGAAATGAAGCAGAAAATCAACAACATCGTCCGCAGTGCTCTCAAGCCGCATTGGGCCTCCAGCAAGTTGACGGCGGACCAGTACGAAACTATCAACCGCGACGTTTCCCGGAAACTTTACGATGAGGTTACAGACCCCGCATTCGTTGTCGACGCTGAGGCCCGGCAGATGTGGCAGCACAAGGCGACACAGGAGGTTGCGCGTGCCGTGTCAGTTCTTCAAGCATGATGAACCGGCATCCTGTCGGAAGTGGCGGTCTGCGCATTCTGCCATATGTATGAGCATTGGGATGAGTCTATTTGCGTCGGTGTTCCTTGGGTTTTTTTAGTCAGGCTTTTTTTTTTGCTTTGTAGGATGGTCACAATCTCGTTAGATACCCCGGCGGCGTCCAAGGTCAGGCAGGGTATTGCATTCAGGTTGAACCCAAGTGCTGGGTGTCAACTTTCCAGAGAATAGGCGCATCATGTTTTCTTTTTAGGTAGAATGGCGTTCTGGTATGGTAGCATCTATTTCCTCGAACGATTCGGACGAGTTATTTGATCATGTTGGACGCAGCGGTCTCGAGGTCATGGCCTCATTTGTTGATACTAGGTACTCTTTCGATAGTTGATATCCATGATTTTCTGATTTTCACGACCAGTTGTGTGCATTACCTGTGCAAATCAACACTTTAGTCACAGCTGACAGAGATAGGTCTTGGAAAGAGTTACCGTCTCGCACAAAGACCGCATCTCTCACAAGTGTCTCCTGATAAATGCCTGTCAATCTTTAGCCCAGGCCGTTGATCGAAGTGAGCTAACGATTGAGCGCACGGCTCACTCCTAATTATGTTGATCACTAGAACGCCACTCGTGACGTGCCGGGCGTGGTGCAGTCAAAGTACCGCTTCCAGACTTGAGCTCTTTTGCGTTTTGTTTGTTTGACTTGTAAGCAGAATCTATCTAACGGCCAACCCGGTGGGAGGCTGCCATGGCTCGTTCGAGACGAAAGGGGCACAGGAGCCGCTAGCGAAAAAAGTCTGCTAAATATTTCACTCTGGGCATCTTTAAATGATCGAGACGTTCTCGGTGGAACAGGTCTTGATGATAAGGATTGATGCCCGTGGATGAGGAAGAAGAGAGAGAAGAACGCTGAAATTTCTGGCGGGCAGCGATGAAGAAGACATACGGTGTGTGGGTGGGATACCGCACGGGCCACAAGAATGAAGCTAGGTCACGTGAGGGATGCAGCTCGGTGATGTTTTTGCTTGCAGTTTACACATTCAATTCTGTCCTAGCACAGAAACACAAATGTTTGTTTCATTGATTGAGTGAAAAACAGTCTGTGAAGCAAAACGTCGTCTCATCCAATTCTGCTGCTGCATAGAGACCATAATCGCAGCGTCAGGTCAGATCAAGGTCAGGTCTTGACATTGACGTTCTGCACAAGCCAAGAAGCGAGGTGCTCAGACTAACCCTTCTCGGACTAGCGCAGTACGCGGGCCGAACTTTTCCAGGTACGTACCGCGTTCTCCAAAAAAGTTCGAGGAGCTCCCAGTTAAACCTATCGCGACTCCTTGGGAAAATTAGTAGATCCCTTTACCAATCGGTCTGAATATAGACCACCCATTCCCTCGTCACGTTGAAGATATGTCGGCCTCAAGTAGAGGTTGGCATGCGCTCCGCGCCCTTTCCAGATGTGAGTTACTGTGCAACTAACAATCGAGCACGTAGCTCTTGTGCGTCTCGTGTCTGCAACAAAACAGCCCCTAACATGGACGAAAACGACAGCTTCACCCCGAGTATGCGCCCAATGTGCCAGGGGGAGCATACAAACGATTCAGCGGCGTGCCTACTCGGCGTCTGCGGCCCCGACAATCTCAGCCGTGGACCCTTCCGCTAGCTCGGAGCCACCCGTCGTCCCAGTGAAGCAGTCGCCCCAGCACCCGAAATCCGACTACCGTATCCGCTCCGGCCTGATCCTCACCAGAGCACCTCTTCTGACTCGGGATCCGACGCCCTTCGAGTCGGCCTTTTACCTGTATCAGAAGCGGCTGAACGAGCGCCTCATCTCGCCCTTCATCTCCTCTATGTGGTTCAAGCAAGACACGCCGCCGCAGCTGGACTGGAACCTCAAGCTCGATGAGCGCAAGGGCATCTGGGCCAAGGACGTCGGCCACTACAAGCCCCGGGGCTCGACGCGGTGGGCTGACGAGGTCCAGCAGGGCTCGCGCCTTGCCGACCCGGAAACGATCAGGGAGCGCCTCCTCGAGGACGCCCAAATGCGGTTCAGTGATGACGGTGAGCTGCTGCCCGAGCAGGACAGGCTGCCGATCGAAAAGCCCCAGCCGAGGCGGTCGGAGGCGGACGAGAAGAACGACGTGAGGAGGCTTGACCGAGCGATGGATCGCACGCTCTACTTGGTGGTGAAGAAGGATGACAGATGGGCTTTCCCTGCGAGCGAGGTTCGCACGGAGGAGAACTTGCATGAGGTACGTGCGGTTGCTTAGATGGGATTTTCGCGGCTCTTTTTTTCTACTGTTTGCTGTCTTATTTAAACCAACTAACAATTCTCAAACAGGCCGCTGCACGTGTGCTCGAGCAAGCCGCCGGTGTCAACATGAACACCTGGATGGTGGGACGTGTGCCGGTTGCGCATCACGTGGTCAAGCCCAAGTACAAGGAAGACTCTACTCTGGAGACCAAGGGCTCAAAGACATTCCTGCTCAAGGGCAGGATCTTTGCGGGACAGGCCAACATCAAAAACAACGTTTTGGGAGTCACCGACTTCATGTGGCTGACGCATGATGAGCTGAAGCAGCATTTCGAGGCCGATTACTTTGCCAGCATAAAGAACATGCTGTCGATGCGTTAGAGAAAATGGGCGCAGTTAAGTCTCATTCCATCAATTAGAGATGGACCTCTTGGCCGACGGCCTTGAGCCAACAAACATGTACCATACTTGTTTTTTCGGATGTATATTGGTAGTAGATTATGTATGAACAGATTCCATCCATGAATAGACATTGAATGTAAACGTACTCCATAAGGCATGCTTTTCATTCATTTAGACATTATGGCCTCAAACGCTGTCCAGAACACCAACAGTCCCACATAGTTTACACAAATGACATTCTCCAACAATAACCATGACAAAAGGAAATAACCGAACAAAAATATCAGATATAGCTAGCCTTGACTCCCATGCCTGCTGTGGCTTTGACCTTGGACCAAGAATTTCCAAGGATGCGTGATACCCGTTCCCTGATCCTTTGCTGTCCAAATATGACCAGCAAGCTTACTATAAATGCAAGCATACGCAACAAGGGCCCCGGATTTGCGTGTATTGATGCGCTCATCCGTTCGACCAGACCCTTCAGGTTCGTTATGACGATGGCGGCACGAGCCGCAAACGAGGGTGCAGCAGCGGCACGCTTATCCTTCCCCTGGGGTTTTGACTTTCTAGAAGTGCCACCGGCAGGACTCCTCGCCACCCGACCGGGCGTCTCCTCGATACCATAGTCGACCTCGCTACCTTCGCGGCGCACCCTCTCTTCCTCGAGCCGCCTCCTCTCCCTCTCCTCGTTCTCGGCCCTCAGCCTCCTAGCCTCCTCCAGATCCCTGCGCAGTTGATCCTCCTGCTTTTGCCTCTCCTGTTTTTCATGGGCCTCTTGTGCCTCGTGCTCTTCCTGGAGGCTTTGCAGCGCCATGAGGAAGGCCTCGCGACGCTCGTCGTCCAGTACAGAACTGACGCTGATGAACTCGCGAGCATAGTCCCATTCATTGTTCCGTATGAGGACATGCAGAGTGTACAGCTCGAGGATCTTGACCCGAGCGTTCAGGTCACGCGGGGTGTCGGCGCCGGAAGGAGTAGGAGCGTGCTGCGGTTTCACGGGAGAGCGTGGCCTTTGAAGCGGAGTGCTGGGGGTCTGAAACTTGCTGTACAGGTCCAGGCTGGGCGTGTTGGAAGCTGCAAGGTACGTTTCTAGGCGCTTCTGGTTGAGGCCTTGGTTGTTTGCGTGGGCAAGGAGTAGTGTGGCTCTGCATTGGGGAGTTAGTAGCTGGACGAGTGAGCGTCGACACTGACTCAAGAAACTCACAAATTGATGACAACGTCAGAGTCGACGTCTCCCTCAATGCCATGGTAGCCATTGCGAACAACCTCCTCCCAGATCTCGCCGTCCCGAACCTTGCTGCAGATCGCCCTCCACTCCTTTGTTCCAAAAGATGCTTTCCCCTCCGCAGGGTCCATCTCCACAATTGCATTCAAAGTGGTCAGGTACAGACTCCATACTTTGACTCGGGTGTTCCGGGACGCCTTTGCGACCGGTGCAGGCTCGGACAAAACATTTTCGCTGGTGCCCTGGCCCGGCGGCGTGACGAGGGGAAGGACGGTTGAAAGAGCTTCGGGTAGGCGACGCGTCAGGAAAAGTGTAGACGCCTGCCGGTATGTTTTGGAAACATTTGACGATTGCCTCCTAGACGAATTTGACGAGGTGAGGGACGAAATCGAGGACCGAAAGTTGAAAGGGTCTGACGCGGTGGTTGACGGGCTAAGTGTAGCCGTCGGTGAGCCAGGCAAAGTCATGATTGCTGTTATGGGTGTTTACTTTTGGTTTCCTCAGCGTTCCCCAAGGCTTGGTTTTGGCGGTAGACACGGCTAGCAACGGTTGGGCTTTTTTTTTTCACGTTGGCGTTGGACTGACAACCCGGCTTAAGCGTAGCTGGTCTAGCATCAAAGACGGTCAAGAAACGCGACAGGAAGAGTAAAAACGAATTTCCTGAGAAAAACAATGTTCAATTACGGCATCTTTAAGATCAATTGAAGACGTCAAGAAGAAAAGAGACGCTTCTCCAGAATGAATTCGCGTCAAATGCCAGTGCCCGTACGGCTCGTCCGACTCGCCTCGGTGCGCCGCTGCAAGGAGTAAGTGGGTGGGGAGCAAGCGGAGTGTGAAATCGTCTGTAGCGTCATGTGCACATACCGCCTAGGAATGCCTCGGCTCAATGAACAAATTCGGCCAACGGACCTGTTGCCAGGACAGAGCGTGAAAGCCGTTGTGGTGGGGACGAAAAATGCTGGAGCTGATCAATAACACGCCGGAGATTAAGCATTGGCAGACATGTGTCTACAGATGGTACCTACCTACATATTACTAACTACATACAAAGCAAAGTAAATAAAACAAGAACTTTTACTGCTGGTAAAGAGAGAAAAAAAAAAAACCTAGGTCGAAGCGGAACACTGTATCGTGATCGGGTTCCGCGAATCATCAAGTGATTCGGTTTTTTCCCCTTCTTTGAATGCTTGGCTAATCAAACGGACAATTTTATTGAACATGCAAGCTCCAAGCATAAATACTTGACAGGCAGGGAAGATGGCGCGGGACTGCCGAGTGCCCCTGAGAAGAAAATATAATCCGGGGAAGCTCCACCACGATGGCGATTGAGATCCCAATGAGGAAGTAACTAGGGAAGCCTTCTCGAACCAGAAAATGAAGTGAAAGCTACTCCTCACTACCGTATGATCCACAAAGTGAATTACTTGAACGATGAGGTGGACTGTTCGTGAAGCTGATAGCTTCTATCGAGTTCATGTGTGGTGATGATCTCAGAAATCAAAACTGACATAAGGTAGGTACCCGGGCAGGTACATTGACGTTCTTATCATCTGTCTTCCACCCTGACTCACCTGCCCTCCATTACCTACATAGAGTCGAGCTACATTCTACCCAAAATTGGTTGTGGGCAGGAACTTCTTTGAATGGCTCCTCCCAATTCCCCTTTTTGTCCGAGCGGCAAATATCGCCTACCTGCTTGGTGCTTTGCAAAGTTACCGAGCTCTAACGTCAAGCGACAGAGCGTACGAGTCGTCTTTATCCAAGGGAATTTCCTAGGATAGACATCTGCCTTGCGACGACCTCGTTGTGAAAGTTGACTAAAAGTCAGCCCTGTGACTGAAAATTCTTTCACCTGCCTTCTTTGACCGCCACCGGGTATATTCGACCGTCTGTACAAACTGGGCTGGATTGCAACAAAACCTTTCTGATACATCCGAATGCTCCCAATCAAAAGGAATATCTGGCTCCATGGCAAGCCAGTCGTTCTGGACCGGTTTGGAAACTGCTGCCGGCAGAATCATTGATATCGATGCAAACAGTTTTTGGAGGCTGCTGCCACAAGTCCTCGAAGAAATTGCCAGCGCCGAGTATGTTTCGTTTGACCTGGAAATGACCGGTATTCGTGTCAAGAACGGTCTCTCAAACAGGCAAGACAAGTTTTCGGTCGATGAATATTATGCTGCTGCCTGCGAAGTTGCCCAGACTTTTCAGATCATTGAGTTCGGTATGACTTGCTCCAGGTATGATACACACAAGAGTACGTGGGATTTATTTTATGCTCTCTTGAACTCCAACAGCAAATCTTGATATCAGCTGCTCTGCGGGTTTTTACCCTCTTTGATTCTTGTGCTAGAAATACTGACAACAGGCTCCTCAGGATCCTACGGATGGACTGCCTACAACTTCCGGCTAGCACCCTGGTACCTAGGTGACAACCGAACTCATCTAGCACTGGCCAAATTTCTTGACCGTCGATACACTCTGTCCAGCAACAGTTTTAGATTTCTCAGAGACAATAGAAGGGATGACATTACGTCACTGGCCCTTGAGAGTGGTATCATGTACCTAAGCAGACAAGAGACTGAAGAGGCGTACAAATACTTCATCGATCCTGATAAGAAGGTGCGGAATCTGATCGATCTCAACAAAGAAAGCTTGGAAGCCAAATTGTTTTACGACTGGTTACGGAGTGCCATTACCTTGTGGCTCCGGGATCCCCACAAACTTGAGTGGCTCAATATTGAAAATCCTCGCGGGGAGAGCCTCAGTAACTTGCAACGCCGTCTTGTGTATCAAATTTTGGAGTCTGAGTTCAGCTATGACTATCTACGCGCAGTCCCGAAGTGCAACAATAGTTTTATGCAAATCACTCAGAAAGGCGTTGATGCGGCCGAGGAGACGGTGAGGCCCCCTCATCAGAATATTTTGGCCCAGGTCCAGGCTGACCAGAGCCAGGCAATGCTCCAGCGCATAAGTGAGCGCAAGGCAGCAATCAGAGAACAGACAGGTCTGTTGAAGCATCTTGCTAGAACCTAGTCTCGCACACTTGTTGACTAACGAGTGTAGGATTTCGATTTGTCTTTGAAGCTCTCATCGGCGGCGATTTCGCAGATGAGATTGATCTCGGGCTCCTGCTGACTCCCGAAGAATATCGGACTGAAGGGACTGCGACAGATACCAGGGCTAAGCTGCGAGCGATCGAAGCTAAAGCCAAAGCGAGAGCCAGAATCACTATCGGCCACAACTCCCTCTTTGATCTCTGCTTCATGTATCATTCTTTCATCGGAACACTGCCTACTGACCTTCAGCAGTTTAAGATTGATATACAAGCCATGTTTCCTCGATATGTCGACACAAAATACATGGCAACACAGGATGCCAAAAACATCGAAGTTGACCAACCACTTGGAGAGCTCTACTGCACAGTACAGTCACAAGAGCTGCCCTTGTTTCACCCAAAGGCACCACTGTGTCGTGGTAGCCATCAAGCGGGATATGATAGTTCGTGTTTTCTCTTTTTAACTCACTCCCTATAACAGTGACCCCCTCGCTACCCTTTCGAATGTGGAAGATTTTGCTGACATATAGGCAGGCTGGTTGACTACCATAACATTTCTCAAGCTATCCTGGAAGTTGGCTAGGGACTCGCAATTTCTAAGGAGCTAGGGGCAACTTGCACCTGCGAGTTCTGGGAGCAAAAACAAGGAGAACGTCAATCCAGCATCTGTATCCCTAGCCGAGGGTTCTCTTATTGCTCTACAGAGCGATGTAATGCTATCAGCCCCCCGCTGCCCTCCCGATGCTCCAAGGCAATCAAATATACTGCTGAGACATCTGTCGTCAGCGCCCGAACTTCTTACAGCAGTCAATAGCACCACTTTCACGGTGCCTGCTGCCCAACTGGACTTGCTGGATTTGACAACAGTGCGCGATGGTGTCTGCAGCGTCACTGGGCCCTTCTCGCTGTTGGATCATCAGGATGGTGCGAAATCGCTGCGGCCTCGCGAGGGCAGCCTAATAGATACCGATGCTCTCGAAATAGTCGATGCTGTCCCTTTGATACCAGCTCGTGGCTCTAGGTCGACAGACTGCTCAGTTGATAAAAAACTTGTGATCGACGAAGAAGTTTCGACTGACGCTCACCGGATTGATGGATGGAACTCGCCCATTTTTCGGCTTGTTGGGAGCAGGCTTCGCGCAGCCCAAGGTGTCATCGATCCTGCTTCCTGAGCGACATTTCGTTGTCCATGCTGTAGGCCAAGTTCTTGCTCTTTGACGCCACGATATCAGGCTGTGGACATATGTGGAAAAAGGTGACGAAACGACAATACCGTATCGCCGTCGGCTGAAAGAGATTGGTCGTCGATAACTATGTATATGAGTGACAAACTTTGATGGAAACAATGCAAGCAATATATTCACCTGTCATGATGAAGTCTTACAAAGCAAAACGGGCATGTATGCGGCGTGATGATTTTCGAATCTGGGTATCTAGATAATTTAGGTCATCAGAGTAGAAAGGCTAGTCTGTTGCTGTGCACGTAGCCCATACATCGAATGGACAAAAGCGGCCATGGCCATCATCCTTCCTCCACGATGCAGCCTCCTTTGCTGCGGCAACAGCAGCCGCTGTATGTTCGATAGTAGACATTCCCCCATAGGACAGGACCGGGACTTGGGGTCAGTACGTCCCGGTCCTGTTTGTCTTCTTTTGATAGAAAAGCTAAGGAAGAGACAGTTTAGCACAATGTTCATTCCTACCAAAGGGAGAGATTCAGGGCAACTTACATCTGTTCTTGAGCTGCCCAAGTTTATAATCTTAGGACAACCGTCTCTGTCCTTTTCCAGGCGGGTACACTCGAAGCAATAAAAGGCATCCGAGATTCCCTGAAATTTGGTTGTATCAAACATCAGCAAGTGAAAGTTAAAAATGGAGGGTCCTTGGAATGGCCATGTTGCCGATGATTTTCACATACCTCTCCTCCGCAGACGACGCACTTGTTTTGATAGTTTCCGAAACTGCACTCATCACATATGCGGACCAGCGTTGTCGGGCGGACGTATGAATCACAGACCGGACACTTGCCGTCGCACTTGTCGCAGAGGCGGCCGATGGCTATGCCGGGCTGTTTGCGGCACATGACCAGATCAGGGTGATGTCGAGACATGTTTATGAAGGATTATTGTTGGGTTGACGACAAGAGTGGGCAAAAAGAAGGCGAGAGACCTAGCAAAGTCTCTTGAATTTTTAAGGTATTTTCTTTCTTCTTCTTGTTAGGCAAGGCAATGAATGTTGGTTTGATAGTTGATAGTTAGGGGTGTTTGGATTTATCAGCTTTCATACAGACATCAAGTCGCCTCTCACTGAGGCTCACCAATCAATCCACGGGGCAACACACGCGCGCCGTCGCCTCCAAAATTTCCATTTTGTTCCAACCGGCTGGCCGCCGCCAGGCGCGGAACCGCGCTAAGCTGCAATGTGGATCTCGGTTGCGTCAAGGCCCCACCCATGCGAGGTCGGAAAAGGCAGCGGGTTGAGCACCAGGGTCCAAGTCTACGGCGAACGAATCATCGACAGCTACCCTGACTTCCTGGCTTCTTTTTACTTGAAACAATCTATCTGCCTTAGCTACGTACAACTTTACATAACGAGAGATCCAAGCCCTCCAATTGAGACTATGGGACTCAAAGTCCCTCAAGACGATTAATCGTTACCATCCGTTCATCAGGCTCATCCCAAACTTGGACCAGACTAGGTTGAAAGGGCGCCTGATTGCGATGCCATGGCTACGGCCGAGACCTCTCTCATACAGAAGGAACCTGTCGCACACGATATTGTGGCGGCTTCAAAACAAGACATAACTCCTGGCCCAGATAAACCCGAGTGCACGAGTATTATTGACGAAGCCGCTGGTGGAGTAGCCTTTGAGACAAGCATCCATCAGAGCGCGAAGCCCGATACGATGATGACGGAGCCGGACAACACAGAAACGGAGCATGTCCATGAAGATGTCGGCTCAGCAGAAATACCCTCCGAGGCTGTTGCGTCTTCCAAGGCCGCCGGGGAATCCAGTCACATCTCTCAAAAAGACCAAGGAGCTACACCATTAAAGCTTGACGCGGACAGACCGATGTCGCCTCCCTCGTCGAGAAAGCGCGGTGCGTCTGAAGCGGGTCTGGAGCAGGAACCCGACAGACCAAAGGAGCGGCGGCGGGACTTTTCGCAGGAGGAGAAGAAGCGTGGGCAACGCCTGTTTGGAGGGCTGCTAAGTACCTTGAGCCAGAAACCTCCCGGACGGCGGCAGCCCGTCGAGCGGAAACAGCACGAGAAGGCGCAGCAGCGCAAAGAAGAAGATAACAGACGAAAGGCCGAGATCCAGGAGAAGCTAGCAAAACTCAACCGGAGACGGAAGATACAGCAGATCAAGCTTGACGAACAGACTGTGAGTTGCTGTGGCTATGCCAAGACCTCAGGTGGCCCTTGAATTAAAATTGCTGACTGAATGGTACGACAGATGCGTGCCCGTCATGATGACATGCTGGCGAAAGCGTATAGCCTGCGGACAAAGACTCGGCCACCATTGGTAAGTGGGGCGGAAAGGTCAACCGAGACCGTATAAGACGCCAAAGCGAACGCAAACTGTTATACTGACAGTAAATCGCTACCATAGTACTACCGTCCATGGGAGTTCACCAGTGAAGAAGAAGACATAATCGACGAGCAGGTCCGCGACGCCAAAGAAGAAATAGAACGAGAATTCAGAGAATTTGAGCGCACCAAACAGCAGAGACTTGAGCAGCTGGGAGTACAGCCTTCACAGAAGCCCACAAGTGGCAACGACGACAGAAGAGCCTCAACGGTCGGTGAGCCTCTTGACACTCAAGTACCTAACTCAACCAGAGCATCAGATTCTACTAATCGTCCCCATCCCAAACCCGTTGAAAGAGATCACGACGAAGTCGTCGAGACAGAGGAGGACACGGTAATCTATTAACTTGGACAGTCCTACTTCGGTCAAGGCTAGCTGCTCTGATTCTCCTGTTACATTTGTATACCCACGTGTTGATAGTGATGAAAGTTTTAAACAACAAAAGACTGCAATTCAAACCTCTGAAGTGATATTGTAAATGTCGTGAGTGTCCGTGTGGTTGATATGCAGCAATAAGTGGCGTTGTATTGTCTTGATACAATACATCTCTCTACTCGGGCGAGCCGGATATTTGACTCGAGTATCTAGTCTATATTAAATGACGACTGTTTATATTTACTGAGCAATAGGTTTCCATCTCACTTCAGACTTGGGGTTGATGCTGTAATTGGTGGCTTGGTGCAGGGTAGCCTGTGCTCACAGTAATGTACAGGTAGCTCATCCCACCGCCCCACATTGAACGGATATCCACTTTAGCCACAGCTAGAGCTGATTACGCGCCTCGCCTGCCTTGCGAGCTGCTACTAGCGTCCGGTCTCATGAATAATAGCAAAGGCAAACCCGCTGGCAGCCAACCAACCGTCGACCATCGGAACTCCAACAAATCAACATTTCCTCTAGCCTTTATCAAATCCATACCCACGGATTGAGGCTCCGCACATCCCAGCTGATAATTTGATACCGCATTCTTCCTCAGACTTTGCCGGGAGAGCTTGTTTTGCCCTGCAGCAAGGACCCAGTTGGTCCGGAATCATTCTAAGAAGCCCTAAACCACCATCCTCGACCCCAACATGTCGACCCTCGAAGAGCTCGACGACCTCGACCGTCGGGAGCGCGAGGACAAGGATAAGAAGGACGGCAAGAAAGACGGGGGCAAAGACGACAAGAACAAGTCTGGCGATGGCGACGATGAGATGAAGGATGCGGAGCCCGAGGAGGATGACGTCCTTGACGAGGAGATTTTGAGCCTCAGCACACAGGACATCCTGACCCGGAGGCGGCTGCTTGAGAACGACTCGAGGATCATGAGGAGCGAATATCAGCGGCTCTCGCACGAGAGGCAGACGATGCAAGAAAAGATCAAGGATAATCTCGAAAAGATCGCAAACAACCGGTGAGTTGATGCACGTCCTGCGGGGTCCGCGAACCGGATACACTCTCAGGGCGGTGTTTTCATCTAAGACCTTGGCTGACAATGGACTGTCTCTATAGTCAACTTCCTTACCTGGTCGGAAACGTTGTCGAGCTTCTGGATCTTGACCCAACGGCCGAGTCGTCGGAGGAGGGGGCAAACATTGACCTGGACGCCACGCGGGTTGGCAAGTCAGCAGTCATCAAGACGTCCACAAGACAGACGATATTCCTACCTTTGATCGGTTTGGTCGACCCAGCAACCCTGAAACCGGCTGATCTGATCGGCGTGAACAAGGACTCGTACCTCATTCTCGATACGCTGCCCGCAGAGTACGACAGCAGAGTCAAGGCCATGGAGGTGGACGAGAAGCCCACGGAAAAGTACAGTGACGTCGGTGGGTTGGACAAACAGATCGAAGAGCTGGTCGAGGCTATTGTCTGGCCCATGAAGGAGGCAGAACGCTTCAAGAAGATTGGCATCAAGGCACCCAAAGGTAATGCGCAATTCACTCCTCCGCACCTCAGCCTAACTCTCCTGGGATATTCGGTCTGCTAACTTTGGGACAATCACAGGTGCACTGATGTACGGCCCTCCCGGAACCGGAAAGACGCTTTTGGCTCGTGCATGCGCGGCCCAGACGGACGCAACCTTCCTCAAGCTTGCCGGTCCCCAGCTGGTACAGATGTTCATAGGAGACGGCGCCAAGCTGGTTCGCGACTGCTTTGCCCTCGCCAAGGAGAAGGCGCCGTCCATTATCTTCATAGACGAGCTGGATGCTGTAGGAACAAAGCGTTTCGACAGCGAGAAGTCGGGTGACCGTGAGGTGCAGAGGACCATGTTGGAGCTGCTCAACCAGTTGGACGGCTTCGCATCTGACGACCGCATCAAGGTGCTGGCGGCGACCAACCGTGTCGACGTGCTTGACCCTGCTCTGCTGCGTTCCGGACGTCTTGACCGCAAGATTGAATTTCCGCTCCCCAACGAAGAAGCACGGGCGCAGATTCTCAAGATCCACAGCCGAAAGATGCGTTTCGACCCAGCAGTCAACTGGGGCGAGCTGGCACGGAGTACCGACGAGTTTGGTGGTGCCATGCTGAAGGCTGTTTGCGTCGAGGCCGGCATGATTGCACTTCGTATGGGCAAGAACAAGATCGGACACGAGCATTATGTGGATGCCATCGCCGAGGTGCAGGCAAAGAAGAAGGATGTAAGTATAAAAAGACATGGATCCATCCCCTTGTCGGCTTTTTTTTTTTTTTTTTTTTTTTTTTTTGTTACTGGATCTTGCATATCAGCCTTGATGTTATCTTCTCCCTTGGTTTGTGTGGAAACTTGCTAACTTGACTCCCATCTAGACGGTCAACTTCTACGCTTGATTTTTGCATACGGTAACAGGCAACGATTTTGTTGTTCAAAAGGGACTCCGTGCTTGGATTCATGGCTCGCGCAGCTTCTACTCGGCTGCACAGAGCCAGCAGGCTTGGGACATAGATTATGGCACAGGAATGATACCGCGGGCATTATAGACGACGTTGATTCGTTCCTCCTGGACCTGTTTTGGTGATGTATTAGTAAAAGCGGTATCGTCGGGACTCGTCGAAGCGATTTTTACGGGATTCTGCGGGTTGTTACAGCCGAGGTTTTGCGCACAGGGAACCTAAATGCGTGATTTGTTTCCCTTCAGCCCCATGTACATGCGATGTGTGTTGGTTGTCAACCGGTTTTGATCCATGGTATATCCGTAAGCGACATGTTACTCTACGGTAGGGCTCGTTACGCAATAATAGCCTGGCTATACGAAAACGATATGGGTGGCTCGACATGTTCGGGGACTGAGATGCTGACGATGCATGTACATGCCATTTCCTGGCCGCAAGATGCGTACGTACTGTACGTATTATAGTTTGCTATAATTGTCTCAACCCAGATCGAACACACACAAATGTGTGTGTGTGTGTGTGTGTGTGTGTGTGTGTGTGTATACTGTATTCATTCAATATATGTATACCCATTATTGCATAGCTGTACAAGCAGTTGGAACACGAGTGCCTCGTTCAATGATGAAGCATCTCCATCTCTCCATCTACAAGATGACTCAGCGGATTATGGGGCGGCAAGGAGCGCCAAGCATTTTCTGCTTTGACGCTGCAGCTGCTTTAGGCATTGGGTCCGAAGAGGGGTCGCATTCGCATTAATCAAGGCTCTATTCGCTGTTTGACCACGCCGGCAGTCCACGCCCAGAAAGAATTGCAAACGAAGGAGAAAACTAATAATAATAAATAATAATAACAATAATAATGATAAAAAAAAAAAAAAACCTAAACAAACGACAGATTTTACTGGATTGTATGATCTCATGAGTTGAATGATTACAAGACAAGCAAATAGAAAAGAAAATCAGGAGGGGAAAGTAAGATGCATTCCCGTAAAATCTTCTTCAAGACTCTTCAGCTCAGATAGAAACTACTGCTAGCTACTGGATACCTGACCCATATATTCCGACAGGCCGAGGTATCTTGGGTTTCCTTTACATACCCGGTTTTTCACCATGTTGTTGATCTCATCACACAAACCCCCTTTTTTTATTAATCCCGCCCGCCCGCCGGGACCAGGTAGCTTTTATAAGTCCTGTCACATAAATTCTACCGATGTGGTAGATCATCCCGTTTCCCTTTCTTCCTCGCTTCATCCATCCATTTACCTTTCCCACCAAAGAATCAAGTCTTCAACACGACTGAGAATAAACCAACTAGGCTGGTTAAACTCGAACAGTCAAGTTGGAGCCAAGGGTGGTATACAACTAACTTCCCACTAACCCCCGCCACCTCCTCTGGTCCGTCTCTTTCATACCTACACGTGACATCACCGACAACCTCGAGTACAACACACCAGTTTTCCCCCCCAACCATCACCACCTTTCGCCATGGCCTCAGCCACAGCCGTCGCCAAGCTGGCGCCCAACGACCCGAGGGTCGAGTACAAGGACGTGCAGGTCAACGGCAGAAGCTACCACTACATGCTCGCGCGGCCGCCGGCGGGCGCGGAGCCCAGGGCCACCATCCTCCTGGTGCACGGCTTCCCGGACCTGGGGTTCGGGTGGCGGCACCAGGTGCCGGCGCTCGCCGCGCACGGGTTCCAGGTCGTGGTGCCGGACGTGCTCGGGTACGGCGGGACGGACGCGCCGCACGACGTGGAGCCGTACCGCCACAAGTCGGTCATCGACGACCTGCTGGCCGTGCTCGACTCGCAGGACCTCATCGTGCCGCTGGGCCCGACCAGGGAGCGCCGCGTCGTGCTGGGCGGCCACGACTGGGGCGGCCAGGTCGTCTGGCGCTTCACCGAGTGGCACCCGGACCGCGTCGCCGCCACCTTCTCCGTCTGCACGCCCTACTTCCCGCCCATGCCGTCCTTTGTCGACCTCCAGACCCTGACCCGGATGATACCAAACTTCAAGTACCAGCTGCAGTTCGCCTCGGACGAGGTCGTGGACCGCACCACGGGCCCGGACGGCAAGCCGAGCCGCGCCGACATCAGGAACTTCCTCAACGCGCTGTGGGGCGGCGTCGGCGTGCCCCAGACCGGCGCGCCCGACGCGCCCAGGGGCTTCACGGCGTCCAACGGCGTCGATTTCTCCATCGTCAAGGACCTGCCGCGGACCCAGCTGCTGAGCGCCGAGGAGCTCGACTTCTACGCCGACCGGTACGCCCGCAACGGCATGCGCGGGCCCACAAACTGGTACCGCGTCAGAAAGGTCAACTTTGAGGACGAGCAGGCCCTGCTGGAGCGGAAGAGGAAGCAGGCCGAGGAGACGGGCGGCGAGCCCAAGATCAAGACGCCTTCGCTCTTCATCTCGGCCTCGAGGGACGTCGCCCTGCCGCCCGCCATGTCGGCAAACATGGACAAGAGCTTCGAGAGCCTCACCCGTGGCCACGTCGATGCCTCGCACTGGGCCCTCGTCGAGGCCGCCGCCGAGGTCAACGCCATCATTTTGAGCTTCTTGGACAGCGTATTCAAGCCAAAGGCTTCCATGTAGGAGCGTGGCAGTGCCAACTTTCCCTGTCCGATAGATTCACAGGTACCCATTGATCCATTTATCCAAAACTCACATCATAATGTAAAAGAATAAAAATAGAAAAGTCCAATCATTAGATCTCACACATGCCAAGTGATATTTCAAAAAAACGTCTTTCCAAATGGATAGGAGTTTATTCTCTTCTATCAAGCTTCCAACCGAGCGTGCTGGACGTTCTCGCCGGCCACGCGACCTCGACTTGACCTTCCGCCGAGCCCAGATGAAGTACAGGTCTAGTGTACACTCATCCCCTCAAGATCACCCCTCGAGGGTTTTAAAACAAAGGAAAATTCTGTAGATATACATGAGACAGAGAGATGGAGATAGAGAGAATGAGTGAGTGAGTGAGTGTGTTTTTGTCTGTGTTTGTGCGAACGAGTGTGTGAGCGAGTAGTATATACTCTGGTGTCCAGACTCTGGACGGCGGGCGTCAGTTAGTAGGATTCCCGTCTTCATCCGCGCGCCCAATGCAAGACCCCCCAAAAAAATGACAAAATCGCTCAACAGATCGCCCATTTCTTTTAGATAAGCCAACCGAACCCCTTTAATACCCTTGTATGGCCCTTGTATGAGAAAACGCCGCAAAAAATCCCTTAGTAAAAACAAAACATTACTGGATTACGAGTAATGTTGGGAGCAGGATCGGGATATCATATGGTGGGTATCATCATATGGTCCCGCCATGCTCTCAGCTGAAATTCAAGACGCCATCCATCCATTTCCGTTTGCCATTAGGGTTAAAACAAGAAGAAAACAAAGAACGAAAAAAAAAGACATAGAAAATGTACATAGGAAAACGTCCGGTGTGTGGACAATGCTGTGCAAATTGTGTTATCCGTGTGCCGTATCAGCACAGTCTATGAGGCTGCCGTGGTGGGCTGGGCCTCGTACGCAGGGGGAGGGGAATCTTCCCTCTCGTCCCAAAAGCTGGGGTTGCGCTGCTTCTCGTCGTAGACTCTCTTGGCAATCTCGCCAGCCATCTTCATGATCCAGGCTTGTTCCAAAATGACTGAAGGGGTTTCGGAGCGTGGCCCTCGACGTTTTGAATCACCGCGTTTATCATTTTCTGATGACCGGACAGGTGCTGTGGTCTCCTTCTCTGGCGTTGACCGTGCAACTTGCGGCTGGGCAATCTCAGCGGGTGCTGTCGCCTCATCTGGGTTGAAGAGGTCACGGCGCAAAGCCGGACGTTGCGGAAGAGGGGTTCTCTCCCCACCCAGGCCAAAACGTACCCGACTCGAGCCAGACATTGTCAAATCGTGTTGCTCTTCAGGATCCTCAGGGATGGATTCCGACATTGTGTTCGACTCGGAAGCCTGTACTGATGCAGAGTCAGACATCGTGTCACCCATCTCACTGCTGGCAGCCGTGTCGGTCTTGCGCCGAAGATTGACGACCCTTGTCTTCTTTTTCCTGTTAGCGTAGGGTTTCGCGTTTCTGCTCGCAGCGAGGCCGAGACCAGTAGTGGCAGATCCCAGGCTGACAAGCGATGGGCGAGACGGCAGTTGTCCGTTGTTTTGACTGCTCGTATCCGAGAATGTGTAGACAGTTGATGTGCCATGGAAGGAGTGTGATTTGACCAGGCTTGGCGTAGTCAAAGGCGTAGTGCTGCTTGCCTCTGGCTTGTCAACCGGGCCAGCTTTCGCCCTAAAAATAACTTCAGGAACCGAGGGTGTGAAAAGTGACGAGGTAAGCTGGGTGTTGACCAGGTCCCCAAGACGGAACAGGTTCTTCTGGGAGAACAGAGACTGCAACTCGGCCCCACCATTTACAGCGATGCTTGAAATGTCTATGGGATCCAATAGGTTTCCGTGAGCATCTACAGCATCTAATGGCGGGCTGGCGAAAGGGTTGACAGCTTGCTCGTCCATTTCGCTCGTCTTCTCGTGGTCCTCTTTGGACATTTGCTCGGGACACCAGAGCTGCAGCGACAGCTTGTGAATGATTGCCGGTAGCTCATCCATCATCAAGTTTCTCAGCTTCCCTTCGATAGTCCGCTGAAGATAATCTCGGACAAATTGGATCGAGTCAAAGGTCGACGAGACCTTGAGAGACTCGAGAGGATCATTGCGAAAAACCAGAGTAAGCCCCTTTTGTTTTGAAAACACCAGTATGATAAAAGCCGAGAGCTTGATCTCTGACAACGTTATTTGCAGAGGTATCGTCAAGCCCGAGGCCGCTGCGAGTGGCTCTGGAGATGTGAAGCTTGGCTTTGAATAGAGATATGTGTTGAGTGGATTTGCCTGTGGTTGTAAATGTTAGCACAAGAATGCTTTGTATAGTTGTTGCTTATCCATAAAATAAAATAAAATAGGTGAGAACATGTGCGCCTGGATAATGTTGAAACTTGGTGGCCAGCAACTTTGTGGGCACAAGTGAAGAGTATATCCGTATGCCGAGCGCACGCTCCTGGAGTCGTCATCATAACTCCCTTGTGCATATTCGTGCATCCAATAACAATTACTCGCTCAGGGGTTGAACCAGCTCCGGTGTAACTTGCGTAGGGAAACATGGTGGATGGTAGCAGGTCCGCAGTGCCGGAAGTCATGGGGTTTGGGTGTAGTGCGCTCTTCGAAGATGGCATGCATGGAGTGCGCAGGAGGAATGTACGCGGATGTGACAGGCTTGGTGGTATTCGGATAAGAATAGGCGTCAGCCAAGGAGCAGGCACATACTTGGACTCTTGTCTTCAGCGTCAGGAAGGCATCCCCAGAATATGTCATCTTGAAGATGCCCCTGAATCGATCCTCTGCCAGATCGCCAATCTCGAGGATCTCGAGCTCCGGAGGCACGGAGCCCAGGTTGAATTCGGTGACGAGGATGTCATCGACGATTATTGGAGGTTTCGGGGATTTGTTCAAGGCAGTCGTGAGCAGGTCTCGGGCGCGCTTGTAAAAGCTCGCGTCAGCCGTCAGCGGCGACCAGTTGAAGTTGAATGCCATGTTTGGATGGCGTTTCTTAGACAATCATCGCGTGTTTCTGGGGGTTATGAGCCGTAGGCAGCTCCTTCGCCAAGTTTCTCGCGTTTTTAGTGATACTTTCGAGTCTATGATAGTGTCGTGTGCGCGCGCTCTAGGCCCGAGGATTAACTGCGACGGGGGCGAGCTGTATAATTAAGTATGTTCGCGGCGAGGAAATGTTGTTCGGCAAGTTCTCGCTGGGTGAAAGTCGCTCCTGAGCTCCTCTATGAAATCGTTGATGAAAACTGAAAAAGGAAACAAATAGAGGTCGGAGCACGGAATTCGAGAAGGAGTGACTTTTTGGCAAGTTTGTTGTTGATCCGAAGTGACGGAATCTATAGTATGGTAGGTAGTAGACAAGACGAGAGTTTGATGACGCTAAGCGGGAGTTCACGGCCGGAAGGGAATTTGTTTTGGGGGGAATTCCGAAGGCTCTTGTTGCAAAAATTTTTGGAGATTGCGCATGGAAGGTCCTGGAGGCAGCCCCAGCTACGGGTGGGGCCGTGTACGCCCGTCTTGAGCCAATCACAGCTGCCAAGGTATAGGATCCCCTTGGAGGGAGTTGCTAAGCAAAACAAATATCACATCTGATAAGGTCATAGGAGGTCGCGATTGACAGCTGATCCGGCTTTTAGCAAACAAAGCGCTCATCATCCCATCCATCGCCACACCAATGCAGATTGAATCACCTGTTGCGCTTTCTTGTAAAGAGATTTTAGGCAATACTTGTTATATTAGTGTACTTTGTTGCTGGATAGGAACAAGATAAGCTATTCACATCTTAAAAGCCTAGGCTGTGCATAGACCAAAACAACCATTTTCTTTATTTTTTTTTTTTTCGCTCGTGACTTTTGTCGCGTGCCTCGGGGACTCGGAAACTCATAGGGTCCTTGTCGACGAAAAGTGTGGAAAAATGCAACGGCGCAGAAGCGGGGTCAGGCCGGGTTGCCCACAAACGCAAGCAAGCTGCAAGCAAGACTTACTCATATGGTAATTAGCCCGTCATCGCCTCGGTCAATGCACTATGACATCGACTGGTGGGACGCTTGGATTGGCATTTTCAAATGCCTAGTCAGTTAGTTTTCCTTTCCCCGGAAAATGTGTGTACACGGCATGCCTGTTTTAAGTGCCAGTTTTGCATGCATCAATTAGAGACTTTACAGCGTTTCCATCCAAGGGTTTCAATCATGTCTCGTCCATAGGTCAGGTAGACTTCCTAGTAGTAATTAGACAGTTGAAGGCTTAGGTGCGACTTGTCTTTGAGAGTGGGGAACAACAACCCGGCAAATAAAGGGGCGAGTACCGTACCACGGTTACAACTTCTGAGGAGGGAAAAGGGGATGTGATGAGAAACAGGGTTTAGCAAGGCGCATATAAACAACAATACAGAAATAAGTATTCGAGGTACGCTTCTCTGAGAATATTAATAACATAGTAATCCTATAATTAGGTATATATCGAGAAGGAAAGTCGAAGTAAATGGAAGAATGGCTTTGAGCTTCTTCCATTGCTCAAAGCCACCGAGCGATCGTTGAGGCCCTAGACCTAGACCTAGACCTAGTTCGCAAGGCGCAAATCTAGCAACCAAGGGTAAGGGAAGATGGGATAGCAAATGCATCCATGTCATTGCATGTCAATTGAAGTGTCAAAGACAGACGCCCAGCTGAGCGCCTGCCTCGCCGCTTGTCAGATCAATTGGCACAATTCCTGCTCAATGGACAGAGTGCTCCTCCCTTCGACCCTTGCAACCTGTTTGTCTCGCTGCAGCCAAGAGTCGCTTAGGTTCACCATTCCATGCTATCTAATATTCAGGATACTGTACATTCAATTCCATCCCGTGCTGTTCAAGGCGGCATTGAAAGTCGTTTGTCAAGAACAACCACTTATCAACAAACCGCGTCCGGCAAGTTGAAAGCCTAATTCGGTTGTCGGTTGTTTCAACTACAAATAAACAAATAAACAACCCAGCACAACAGAAAGACCATAGCTATCTACAAGTCTCTGGTACTGTGTCAACATGGCCCAAGACATTCATACCCTGCACCATTCGCCCGAAGTGCAAGCCTTTCCGAAAGGGTTGGGAGGTGCTGTCAAATATGTCGGTGAGGGTATGGCAAACGTTGTCTTTAGCTTCCCAGAGGCTCAGGACTCGATGCGTGACTTGCTCATCCGAGTTCCCAAGGACGTGACGGGAGATCATGAGGATATCCACAAGCACTGGTGTGAGAATGTTTATCCACTGTTTGAGCCGAGGGACCTAGTCCCTCAGTATCTTGTCAAGATCGAGGGAGAGAATGCCATACTGGACAGGCTGAGGAATGAACTCGAGGCAGCCGAAACCAAGGGACAACGCAAATCAAAGATGAATGGGACTAAGATAAAAACTGACATTCGCACTGCGATGCTTATACATGACATGCGACCAAGTTAGTCTTACTCGTGTTCTTCATATGCATTCCTGGTCATTCTTTTTTTTTTTTCTGCTTCCCCCCCGCTGCTACCCCTGAGAAAATAGATTAATGCTCATGCAACTCGCACGCAGGGAACAACGATGAGATACTCATAGAGTTCAAGCCAAAGTGGCTGGCGCAGTCACCCACTGCGCCCAAGGAAGCCACCAGATGCCGAAACTGCGCGCGCGAAGCCTTGAGGAACAACGAAAAGGGTGCCAGCGATCCGATCCTCTGCCCTCTGCGTTTTATGGACAGGGCCAGCGAAGGGTCAATGGCACGAGTCAAAGAGTTCATCACCGAGGGTCTGGATATTTCATCCGGCTCACCTGCCGCGATCACGCTGGAAAAGTGGCTTCGGGAAAACACCCTCCTCCCACATCTCCACGATGCCCAAGTATCCAACGATAGCACTGGTGTCTTGGAGCCCAAGGACCAGTTCAAGCTGGGTCTCGCCATGACGCTGCGCGACTGTACTTGTTATGTTCGCCTCTCTCGCCAGGGTAGTAGCACTGAGGAGGTCGAGGCAAGGTTAGGAGATTTGGACCTGAAGGACCAGACTACCAAACTTGACTACTGGAGGGACATGGAGTTAGAACTTCAGGACCAGGGCTACTATTTGGGCAAGGAAAAGCCGCAGCAGAAGACGGACTGTTTACTGTCACAATAATACTGCTTTTACCTCTTGCCATTGGGTGAAGGAACCAGTTCAGGAGACCTACCACATAAACTAGAAAATCATATATTTCTGTATTGAATCAATTATAAAAAAACACACACACACACTTATCCCCACCTGATCATTAAGGTTGGTATCTTTTAGTTCCTAATTCCCACCAAAACGCCATGCGCCCAAGACAATGCCGGAAAAAAAAAAAAAAAAAACCTCCATCGACACACTTATATCATATCACCTGTCCTCACCCGGCATCACTTTGCGGAAGCAGTCTGCTTCCTTAACTTCTGCAAGGCAGCCTCCTTATTCTTAAGCTGCGTCTGCAGCGTACTCATCAGCGCCTGGGCCTTCTCCTGAGCCTTCTTGAGCCTCTCTACCTCGAGCTGCTCCGTGTCGCGGCTGAAAGGCTGCCCCGGCCTGTTGCTCAGGGGGATCATGGCGCTCCTCTCCAGCACCCCGCCCTCGGTCCGCACCCCGCCGGCAGCAGGAGCGGAGCCCTTGCCCTTTCCGCGGCTGGCGGGGGCTGGCGTGGGCAATGCGCCGCTCGTCAGGACGTCGTAAAACACCTCGTAGGGCTCGTTGAAGATCTGCTCCTCATAGGTCCAGGCCGTGACCTCGCCCGACGCGCGCATGGCGTCCTTTTCGGCGTCGGTCCGGCCGTACGGGTGCAGGCGCAGGTGGTGGTACAGTGTCTGCGGCTTCTCGCCCGACTCGGGTACGTAGTAGAGCTTTATCGCGATCTCGAACTCGCCCCACCCCGTCTCGTTGACCACGAATGGCTTTCCGGGTTCGCTGTCGACCACTGCCGAATGGTTAGTACCGCAAGCTGTAAACAACGCCAATCGCCCGGGACGCAAAGAGGGACAGCGCGGTGCAAAAGAGACGCACTTCGTATGTGGTTGGGAATCGACTCGTGCAGCTTGAACTGCACCCGCTTCAGCCAGTAGGTCACATCGGTGTCCTCGACGCCCTTGACAAAGACCTGCCACGAGTGCGTGTGGTCGTCGGGCACGCCGGGCGGCTTGGGGTTCTTTTCGTCGTCGAACGGTTTCGCTGTGGTCCCGTAGATGAAGGGCCGGTGTACCGAGGTACCCTTGACGCGCTTGCCCAGGTTGTTCTGTGGTGCCATGGTTTGGGGGGAGGGGGTTGGAAAATAGCGAATGTGATGGCCCTGCGGCTTCGCCTTGTGGGATGCGAAAAGAAATTCGCAGCCTCACCTTCTGCTATAATGCACCTGAGCACCCTGTTGGCTTACCAAAGTGGGGGGGAGATGGAGGTCCATGCATATTAAACACATTTTGCTTGCTCTGTCTAGAAGCTCCGATTTGTTGCGATGATGGAATTTGTGGGGTGGCGCGTCTCAATCGCCCCATTTTCATTCAACTTGGGTTGGAAGCTTGTCAATAAGCTGTCAGCCTTGTGATTCTCAAACATGCGCTTCAAGTCAACTTGTACATGGCGCCATGACGTAAACCATAAAGACTCATTCTCGGTCTCCTTTCCTTTTATTTCTGTGCACCTCGGATACCTTGTTTGATTCAATTGAGCAGCCAGGATCATCAGGGTCGTTTCAATTCTTGTCCAGCCTAAAGCGTGTACCCTACGCATCTATCTTTAATAACCTCGTGTTCAAAAAATGTCTGCTGCCAAGGCTGGTGCCAAACGGCTGGTCGTCTGCGGAGGCAACGGCTTTCTCGGATCAAGAATCTGTAAATATGGTGTCACAAGGGGATGGGATGTTACTTCAATAAGGCAAGTTTATTTTTAAATCCTCAAGACATGCTGATGCCGGCCGGTTCACCGTTCCTTCTACTATTTCTCAACCCTTCCATCCAAACCATCCAAACTGACATCTCAGCCTTACGACAGCCGCTCAGGTGAACCGCACTGGGCCTCGGTGGGCCCGACGGCATCGCCGCCTCCGTGGGCTCACCAGGTCAGCTGGGAGCGGGCCGACATCTTTCAGCCCGAGGCCTGGGCTCCCCTGGTCAAGGGAGCCGACTATGTCGTGCACAGCATGGGCATCCTGCTCGAGGCCGACTACAAGGGCGCCATATCCGGGAGGGAGAACCCCGTCCAGGGGCTGAAGAAGGCCTTCGCGGCAAAACCCCCCTCGGACCCCCGCCAGCTGACCTACGAGATGATGAACCGCGACAGCGCCATCATGCTCGCTAGGGAAGCCTCCAAGGAGAACGTCGGGGCCTTTGCTTACATCTCGGCCGCTGGCAACGCGCCCGTCCTTCCGGCCAGGTACCTCAGCACCAAGCGCGAGGCGGAGAGCACCATAGCTAGCGAGTTCCCCCGCATGCGCAGCGTCTTTATCCGGGCGCCATTCTTGTACGATACTTCAAGGCTTTTCACGGTCCCCATGGCGGCGCTTACGGGTCTCGGTACATTGTTCAACCGGTCCACCGGTGGAGTCTTTGGGAGCTTCCTGGGCGCCGCAGCCATCAAGCCGCTCAAGGCAGAGGATGTCGCCGCCGCAGTGATTGAAGCTTTGAGCGAGGACAGTGTCCGGGGTCCGATCGAAGTGCCTGAAATTGAGGAGCTGGCCAACAAGGGCTGGAGGAAAGGCATGTTGTGAAGAAACAGATCCAGGTGGAAACCTGGAACATAGTTAGGCCATGTTGTACATCATGTATTATTAGATACCCATCCAATCTCTTGCCGGCCAGCGAGCCTGCTTTACGCCATAATTTAAAATCATCCAGTACGCCATCCCAACCAATCGCCATGAGGTCGTAGTAAAATACTCTGGGAAGAGAAGAAAAAGAAAAAAAAAAAAAAAAAAAACAGAAGGAAACGAATCTCCATGGGCTCATATCATCGTGCCACGCTCGAAGCTTTCTCTGATCTCCGCAGTGTACTTGTTGTAGAACCTCGCCAGCTTTTGGTTGAACTGCTTGTTCTTGTCGTTGATATATGTGACGTCGTCATCCTCGCCGTTCTTGGCCATGCGGGCCTTTCTCTTCTTGGCCGCGACGTCCTCGGCTTTCTTCATGTCGTTGACCAGCCTGTCGATGGCCTCCTTGTCGGGCTTGTTCTTGGCAAAGTTGGTAGAGTCGGTGGTGGAATAAAAGGTCCCCGCGCGATCGACGGCAATGAGCTCGCCGTCCTCGGTCTCGACGATATCCAGGGTCCCGGCGGCGGCGGCCTTTTCGATAGCGGCCATCTTGTCCTTTGCGTAGCGCTCCATGTCGGGAGGCATGTTTTTGAGCTGGCGCTTGTAGATCTTTTCGGCCTCGTGCCTGTAGTCCTGGAAGGCGTTGTTGTCGCGCGCCGCCTCCTTCTTCTTGACGCGCTTGTCCCACCGCTCGCTCTCCTCGGCCGTCCAGTCCCAGGCCCGCTTCCGCTCAAAGTCGCCGCCGCTCTCCTCCACGTCCGCCTTGAGGATCTTGTGCGACGCGATGGCGTGCCGCCGGTGCAGCGCCGTCAGCTGCGACGGGTCCGACGCCTCCCGTCGCGACTCGGCCGTGGCCGCCTTGAGGTTCTGGTCCGAAGACGTCTTGGCCCGTGCTTGCAGGGCGCGGAAGCGGGCCATGCGTTCCGCAGCCGCCGTCTTGGCCGTGTTTCCCGGCTCCGGTGTGCTTATGGTGGTTGTCTCTTGGGATGCATTGTCGGTGTTTGTTGTCGCCTCGTTGCCGGCGGGCTTTGCTTCGGCAACCGCAGCCGCTTCTGTTTGTGAGTTGTCGCCCATTTTTTTGCGTCTGCTTTTTTTTATTTATCGATCGATTTTCTAGTCGGCAGGTCTCAATAGTCTGACTTGTCCGCAGTATCGTGAAGGCTGGGCTATGTTGGTGGGGAAATTTTATGATGGTGAAGAGTTGCTACGTAAATCTACCCTTGCGCGAGCACCAAGAATGTCGTCCGTCGCCCTGGGACTGTCCACTGACAGCAAGAAAAGCCCCACATTTCCTTTACTTACTTACTACAGCCTCACGATTGAACTCAAAACTACTTTTTTTTATTTATTTACTTTATTTACTTTATTTTTTTTGCCACAAACTTCTCCGAGGCACAACGACTTAGTGATTCTGCATCGCCGACCGCTGAAGATGATTTATTGCATTGAAATAAGCAATCAAATCAAGCATCATGCAGCCTACCAGGGTGGACTCGCTTCTCTTCAAGGCGGCTGGCGTCAACTTACCCTGCATCGCCAGCCACCACTGATCAAGCTTGACTACGAGTAACACCGAGTCACACAATACATTGTCGTCCTGGATGACGGGTAAGACAGTGGTTGGCTTGGGAAGTATCGAGCCAGATCGTCAGTGAAGCTAATTCAGATTAACATTCGACTTGTAATCAGGTTCTCGCGGAGAGAAACTCGTGTCCACCGACAACATTGCTTGGAGCAAACAGCTATGGCACCAACGTAGTGCTTCCGATGTCGATTTCAACCCTTGAGCAACAACCTTTTGCTTCATTCATCGCAGAAAAAATCAGCTTTTCAAGTGTCCCTGATACCATGCAGCTTGCGCGCAACACTAACTGTGTGTCGGTTTTCGGCATTGGTTTTCGGCAGTATACCAGTCGTCAATCGGTTACTTCCCAGGGATGTCTAAGAAGTCCTGATCTTCTCGTTAGTATTTGTCTGTCAAAGCCAAGTGGAAAAAGTTCCGGCAATGCTGTGCTAGTGGCGCCTCTAGGCCCGGCGAGACTTGATTGACAGCATCTACTCGCCCTCCTTGTCTGATTAGCTATTTCAAGTGCAAAACTTGTCCTACTTAGCGCCGAGGGCTCTCACCTGGCCTCCTGCAGCGGCGTGCTGCTGGGCCCGAATCTTTTAGAGTGGGCGTTTGACTTTGCTCATTCTGTCTTATCCAAGTTAAGTGCTTCTGCCCGGTTTTCGCCAGTTTGTTACACTCAATATTCCTCGTTTTCACCCTCCCATCATGCTGTTCCCAACCCGAGGGATTGGTTCAGACTACTTTTTAGCGTCAGCCTTGCCCATCACACTTCCAAAACGTCATACAATACGAATGAAGTAGCTGGCATGTTTACTGCCCCATTGGGCCGGACCTGCTAGTCCAATGGGCGCGGCCTGTTCCTTACCATGTGCCCGAGACCCAAGCCTCCTCCTAACCTAGTTCAGTAAACTCCAGCCTGGTCCTCGGCCTCCTAGCTCTTACAGCTAAATCTATTGCTTGTAATTGCGCGGGCACTTTGAGCGGGTAGTTCCTACCGCAGTCATCTTTCTGTCTTGTTTAAAAACCCCCCCAAACCTAAGCTCGGTTACGAGCCTTTACTTTTGTGGTCGATCATATATTTCCCCCCAGATGGGTTATTCTGGAGGTAGCCTCCAGCGTGCAAATGTAGCCGCCGGCAGTGAGAAACTCTGGAAATCAAAGGGGCATAAGGCATGAGATCCTCTACATGGCGCCAGGGCAGGCGAGGCCCAGATTTCAGCCTCCAGTTGTATTCGGTGTTGTTATTCCTGGTGCAAATCTCGAATCAGCAACATGACCCAGTCAGAAACTTTTGCCGCAGATTTGGTCATCAAACGGCTATCATCGACCGCAAGCTTTATATCGATGGTGGCTTCATCAACTGGAGCCCGATGTCTCAGTACCCGGCCAATAAATCAAGTAAGTATACGGCAATGGGCCAGGTCGGTGCAAAACTCGAGGTCAAAACTACAGGAGCGGACCTGGCTGACATGGGCACATTAGACACTTGGCTACTATACCAGGATCTCGACTCTAGCAGCCCCAGTGGCATGCCTCAACTGTATGGTAACCTATCAAAAAACGAAAGCATACCCCAAGTCACTGGTGGAGTGCTTTGGGCAGATGACGTGAACAAGCGTTTGTATCTGTACGGCGGGGCCATCAACGATGCTTCGGAGCGACTGAACGCATTCGAGCTGTGGTCATATGATGTGATATACGACAAGTGGGACTCCTTTGGTCCCTCGAGAATCGGCATCCAGCGTCTAGCCTACGGTGCCGGTGTCGGGGTTTCTAGGACAGGGAAAGGGTGTGAGTAAATGCACAAAATCAGTCCTGCCCGGGTCTCGTGCTCAACAGAATCTTGAACAACAGATTACTACGGCGGATGGATGTCCAATGCAACCACTCCGGGTTGGAACGGCTTGCCTGCGGCAACCTCGTATCTGGTGACATACGATTACGATTCAAACAGCTGGAGCAATGACACCGGCCCTGACGATATCCCGAGGGCAGAAGGCTCAATGGTCTTCATTCCTGCTGCCGACGGCGGCATGCTGGTGTATTTGGGGGGAATAACAGACTTGTCTGGAAACGGTACGGCGATTCAAGGGCAGTCCCTTGCCAAGATAATGCTCTTGGATGTCATCAACGCAAAGTGGTATATCCAGGATGCCAGTGGTGACGTGCCTGACATGCGCCGGCGGTTCTGTATGGACGTCACCTGGACCGCCGACAGATCAAGCTACAACATCTATCTCTACGGCGGAATGGGTATTGAGCCAGACAAACAAGCTGGCTTCGACGATGTTTACGTCCTTTCCATCCCCAGCTTCACATGGATCAAGCTCGAACCAAGGGATCGCAACGGCACAGGCAGATACCCCCATCACACTTTGACCTGCAACATGGTGCCGCCACGGAGCAATGACGAGTACAGCGGAGCAGGAGGTGGTCAGATGCTGGTTATCGGTGGCACCTTTCCGCTGACACAAGATTGCGACACACCGACTCAATGGGGGACCCATAACCTAGATTTGGGGGCGCACGATCCATGGCAGATATATAAGGCCCACGGTGTGTCTTATGCGGTACCCAGCCGTGTAGTCTCAGTCATCGGCGGCGACGCTACCGGCGGTGCCACGGCTTTGCGACCAAGCAATGGATGGAACAACCCGGACCTGGGCGTCGTGATTACCCGGACCGGGCCGGTTTTGAGTGCGACGCGGTCGCCGACCCGATCTATTCCCACTTTGATCAACCAACCGGAAGCAACAACAATGAATGCAGGACAAATCGCCGGCATCGCGATAGGCACAGCGATCGCGCTCGTTGTGGCCATTGTCTCCGCTACAACCCTTATTCTGTGTCTCCTACGCAAGAGAAAGCAGAATCAACGTCAGCAACACCACGATGCTCCAATAAGCGAACAGCGCGGCATCGAAAACAACCATGGAGCCGAGTTGAGTTCGGATGGGCAGAGGTTCGAGACAGACGCGGTAGACAAAACCGGATGGGAGGCCGCCATGCAGTTCACCGCAACACCGGGAGAAGGTTCATCACCAGTGGAATCGTCGAACCCGCCCTTATCCCCTTTCCAGACACGACCCAGCAGTACACTGGCCCAAGATCGAGCCTCCTCGACGAGCCCGGGGCTTGATCCACCGCAGATAGCGGAGTTGGAAGGCACCATTGTCCCAATAGAACTAGTTGCAGGTTCTGTGGTCAACTCTGACGCAGGGAATTTAGAAGCTCCGATAGACAGGGACGCAGAAACCGACCGACGTCATAGCCCAGTACTAGGCGATAGTCAAAACCCACAACGGCAGCCTTCCATTCCGCCGGAAGACCACAGCCTACTGAGCCAGACGGATAGCCACGGCAATAGCGACGCGGTCTCGCCGCTCTCAGCACGCGGCCCTCCTCCACCATTCGACCCGCAGGAGCGGGGCTGGATACCACAGGTCAGTCGGTTGGAGATGCCGCTCCTACCGAGCACAAAGAGTAACCTGCCGCGAGGGTCGTGGCGGGTCTTTTTAGACGAGCATGAAGAGTTTAATCACAGTCCTCGGTCGATGGAGACTGTTGCATCTGGCCCCGGGGCGATGGAGACGCCATCCACCCCCGACCCGGGGGCGCAGAGCCTCCAACTCCGCGAAATATCCACCTTGCCGGACCTTGACACACCGCCTGTCGAGGAGAGAAGAGCAGCCAGATAAATTTGATACAATAGACCGAGGCACTGCTGGCGAGATTTATAAGTGCTAGCCCACCGGCGGCAGATTTGCTAAGCGGAATAGGATGTTTTACTCATTATCTAGTAGAGGCCCACTGTAGGGTAGGTATTTCCCCGCGTTCACGACGATCTTTACGCAATTTCCTGAGTTCGCAGGAACCATAACGATAACGACAACCCACCTGTACCATACGTCTACCCAACAGAATAAAAGTAAAAAGGGAGAGAAAAAAAATTGGACATACAGTCTCTCATCCGACGCCGGCCGAACGACCCGAGAATGACTAGGGTGGACGTCGGTACCGGAAACGGAAAGGAAGGTGAAAGCAAGCGCGGGACGGAGACGGGTCAAGCTGCAGGTATATCCATCAGAACCAGATAAAAAACCACGATAGAACGACACGAACAAAAAGATTTTTTTTTATTTTTTTTTGCTTCTTGCTCTAGTCTAGATCTCATTCATGCGTCCTTCACCGGTGTTGTTCATCTATGGATACCCGCACCGGTGAGCTGGGGGTATTTGGATCGGAATGTCACCCGCGTATACGGCATCTGTCGCACCATTTTTTTTTTTTTTTTTTTTTTTTTTTTACATCTGCAGTAGGTACTGCATGGGCTCAGGTCAGGACCCGATCAGATCAGATCAGGGTTGCGTTGACGAGTGGCAACAGTGTGGAAGCGAAAGTGGGTAGTGGATAACAAGGAAAAGAAAGAAAAAATCGGTAAGGGTTGTGTGCTTGTCGCGGCCGATGACGACGAAGGCGCCAACTGAGGGTTGTTACACAACACGATGGGAGGAAAGAAAGTTGGTAAAGGTGCCCTACAGGGGGTTACTATGTGATGATGTGAATGATGCAGTCGCCATAGCCATCTTTTGCGCACGCCATAAAACTCAAATGACAAGATACATAGACTCATTCGTCAGTGACAATAGGCAATAGGCAATAAGAAAAAGATTACAGTAGGACCAGTGTTACTTGCCAAAAGCAGCCGGCGACATGAATGCTGTATACTCCCGTCATGATTCATTCTCTCGACATGTAAGACGTTCTAGCGAGGGGTTCATTGTGTGACGCTTGTCTTACACGACTATGGCGTGCCAATAAAGACACTCACTGACATGTCTTTGTTCCGACTACTATTCTACGTGTCTCTCTGCCAGGCCACAAAAGTACCTTGATGGTCCCCTTTGGACCGCCCCGCGTTTTCCCCAGGGATGAGAAAGTTTGCTTGACGGAGAAGAAGCACTCATACGCATGGGCGATGGAAACGATCGATCATCAATTGGTGGGCGTCAAAGTCCCGTCATTCGGTTACGGAGTAGGATTTTTTGCTTCCTTTTTCTTTCGATTGTCTTGATTCGTCTCGCGTGCTAGCTCTTGCGCTTCGCATAAGTGGCTGACGGGTCAAGCCCTGTTTCTTCTCTGCACTTCTTTTTTCTTCTCACGATGCTGATAAATTAAATGAACCGAGGACTAATCTTGGCATTGGGGTAAGTCTCTTGGTTGTCAATGTCCGACCAGCATCAAAACGTCCTCGTGGTCTTTTCTTTCTTTCTTTTTCCCTTTTTTCTGTTTGCTTCTTAGCCTGCCGGTATCGGCATGTGTCGGTTTTTAGACGGCCAAGAAAACTACTACAAGAAAAAAAAAATCTATCTGAACCATGCAAAACCTTCCCCCCTACAATCCATGACAACAAATATTAAGTACAAGCACGTAAGACATAAGATCCGAAAAGACCCTTGGACCCTTGAGGTTGTATGGTCCGGAATTGCGTTGTAGATAACGAAAGACGTAGGTTCCAAAAATAGGATAGGTGGGCCGGGTATTGAGTTTTTTTTTTTTTTTGCCGCTTCTTGGACGGTCAAATCCTCTCACGCTTTCTTTATCTTGAACATCCCGTCTCCAAGATACGAATCAAATCCCNTGCTGCGGGCTGCCACCAGCACCAGGTTGAGGTGATTATTTTGTTTTGGGTGCCAAAAAGGTGCTCACGCACGCCGCTACATCGCATCAGAAGGCAAAGGCACGCTACGCTGCACAAAAGGGTGGGTACCACCAACGGTCGTCCAATCTCTTGCCAGCCCTGGCGTCACTTTACTTCTAGACAACTACTTGCTCCTCTTTGGGACGGACACCGCGGGACCTGAGGAAACTAAACTCGTTTTGTGCCTCATCTGTCTGTCTTTTTTTCTTTTTTTCTTTCTTTTTTTTTTCTCTCTCCCTTTTCTTTATTCCACCTTAGTATTTTATTTATTGGGACGGCCTGACGTTATTAGGTACCTTGCTTAGGTTGCCGTCCTCAGCTTGTGTCCCTCCCTGGTTGCGTGTAATACCGCTCAACACCCACACCTATCCCTGCCCACTACTCTCGAAAAAGTCATAAAGCATCCCCCCTCTCCCTCCTCCCCCTTCCTCTCCAAATGTATCTTTCCTCCAGGCGGAGATCGGGTCATGGACCATCAGTCACCACAGACGTCAAGAAGGTCGTATCCGTATCCGAACACTCTCAGACCTCTTCCACCCGCTCCAAGCCATCATCATCCTCGCGACCAAACATGACGAGGCGAATAACACCCCAATCATCCCACAAGTCGGGAACCAGGAGTTCAAGAGATCGCGAGAGAGACTGGGATCGAGAACAAGAACATTGGTATGAAGAGCAAAGGGAAAGCTTCCCTCAATACTGGTAAGTGCACAATTTTCAGCTCTCGTCACCCAGCACCCTGAAATCTTTCACCTTGGAGGTCCAGATTCCCTCGTTCAGCCTGACTGGCTCGAGATCTGGCTGTCCCTCTCATGGCTCCCCGCCAAGCTACTTCCCCCTCCAGCTCAAGTGCGGAGACGTTGGGGTTGTCTCGGCAAGGATTGGCGCTGCTTAACCTGCATCTCCGGACTTGCCCCGGGACTCTTTCCATTTTTCCATGTGTCTATGTGTCTATATGGAGAGAATCTTGCTCAGCTAACCCGGTTTTAGCATGAGCTGTGAAAAGCAGTTTGTCCCACAGGACGATCGATTTTTATATTGCTCAGAAACGTAAGTGCGACCAACTTGTGTGGTACAAAGTGCCATGGCACACCTACGTCAGAAGTACAACGACTGACGGGAATCACAGCTGTCGCGTTCACGACCATAACTCAAGTGCAGTAACGCCATCATCACAGCATTCTTCGTCGAGGTCATACGCCAGCCCCGTATCATATGCGTCGGCAAACTATCCGTACTATTCTGTTGAATACTCGGAGTCGAGGGATATCATTCCTCGAGCATCACCATCGAGGCCCAGCTCGATGCACTACTCCCCACCAGCTACGTCGAGCATGGCATACCACGGCCCTGCGCTGTCGGCCTTGAGGTCTCTGTCCATTCAGGACGGCAGCCCGCCATCTCCCTCCACCACGGGCGTATATCACACTTACAACACGGCAGGCTCAGCCCGTGGTGCTCCAAGCCCTGCGACTTCATACTCGAGCAGACCCAACCCCAAGAAGGGCTATTCGTCGACATACGACAACAGCACATATTATGCCGACTACAGCGATGTGCCATCGCTTGATCGTCCACTTCCCCGTCGGGCCACCACATATTCGCGCCCAAAAAGCATTGAGCTCGTTACACCCATGGTCAGCCGCTAGAGCTCCATCGATACTTTGTTACCCTGACGATAGTACGACTTCAAACCTGCCGACGAAAATCTAGGACGAATGTAGCGGGGGAGGCCATTTTAGCACAAGGTTGAATAGCACCCACGATTCACGATTACATGAACGAGGCAACATCTTGGATGACCATCAGGACGACTTTAGGATGCGCCGGTCGAGGCCGCCGTTTGACGACGCCGAGCGCTTGTCCGCGGCGTCTCTTTCAGCTCATGGAACCGGACGTAGCATATGCTGGGTGGCTGTCGATGCGCCAGGTGGCGTAAAGGGGAACATGGTGGGGTTGGATTCCCGGGGAGAAGCATCCTCCTGGGTACCATCTCAGTCCCGCTATGCAACCTCCCGTGCGGAGAGTTCATTTCGGAGAAGCTGGCTCGACTGACTGGGGCAACCTTTGTTCCCCGCTTCCCTCGACTCTAAACATGTGACTAGAGAGACAGGCACATGCCCTCTGTTACCACCTTACTTGGATATGATCGCGATCCTTCTCTGCATTGCTGGAGCTTTGCAAACACGGGATTTAGAATATGGGGATTTTGGAGGAAAAAAAAAAGAATGCGATCGATTGGGAGGCCTAATCGAATCTGACCATTTTTTATGTTTTTTTTTTTTTTCTTTTTTTTTTACTTATCTCTGTTTTCTTTGTGGCGTTTCTACTGGGTCTGCTGATACAAAAAAGGCAGACGCTAGCATTATGATGTACTGAAGCATTTCGCATAAAGAGGCGTAAAAGGCATTGCTTTTACTCGGGCTTTTTGATTTCTCCTCATTTGTTACCATGGTTGCTTGGCAAGTATGGGCTTCCTTGTTACTATATGCGCACTACCACTACCACCTTGGAGTCGGGGAAGCATGGATCACAGTTGGATGTGATTCCGGGATTTTGTTTTGGTTATCATTTTTTTCATTCACTCATGGTCACGAGTGCGAGGTCCTGATTAATATGAAGAACATGCATCGAGTTGTCGTTGCCCCTCAACATCCAAATGTATTACCACATCTTGGCGAACATACAAACACATAGCCTCAATAGCCTCTGTTTTTTGCAAGGTACAGCGTGGCTTTTTTTTTTTTTTTTTTTTTTTTTTTTTTTTTTTTTTTTTTCACATCTGCAGTAGGTACTGCATGGGCTCAGGTCAGGACCCGATCAGATCAGATCAGGGTTGCGTTGACGAGTGGCAACAGTGTGGAAGCGAAAGTGGGTAGTGGATAACAAGGAAAAGAAAGAAAAAATCGGTAAGGGTTGTGTGCTTGTCGCGGCCGATGACGACGAAGGCGCCAACTGAGGGTTGTTACACAACACGATGGGAGGAAAGAAAGTTGGTAAAGGTGCCCTACAGGGGGTTACTATGTGATGATGTGAATGATGCAGTCGCCATAGCCATCTTTTGCGCACGCCATAAAACTCAAATGACAAGATACATAGACTCATTCGTCAGTGACAATAGGCAATAGGCAATAAGAAAAAGATTACAGTAGGACCAGTGTTACTTGCCAAAAGCAGCCGGCGACATGAATGCTGTATACTCCCGTCATGATTCATTCTCTCGACATGTAAGACGTTCTAGCGAGGGGTTCATTGTGTGACGCTTGTCTTACACGACTATGGCGTGCCAATAAAGACACTCACTGACATGTCTTTGTTCCGACTACTATTCTACGTGTCTCTCTGCCAGGCCACAAAAGTACCTTGATGGTCCCCTTTGGACCGCCCCGCGTTTTCCCCAGGGATGAGAAAGTTTGCTTGACGGAGAAGAAGCACTCATACGCATGGGCGATGGAAACGATCGATCATCAATTGGTGGGCGTCAAAGTCCCGTCATTCGGTTACGGAGTAGGATTTTTTGCTTCCTTTTTCTTTCGATTGTCTTGATTCGTCTCGCGTGCTAGCTCTTGCGCTTCGCATAAGTGGCTGACGGGTCAAGCCCTGTTTCTTCTCTGCACTTCTTTTTTCTTCTCACGATGCTGATAAATTAAATGAACCGAGGACTAATCTTGGCATTGGGGTAAGTCTCTTGGTTGTCAATGTCCGACCAGCATCAAAACGTCCTCGTGGTCTTTTCTTTCTTTCTTTTTCCCTTTTTTCTGTTTGCTTCTTAGCCTGCCGGTATCGGCATGTGTCGGTTTTTAGACGGCCAAGAAAACTACTACAAGAAAAAAAAAATCTATCTGAACCATGCAAAACCTTCCCCCCTACAATCCATGACAACAAATATTAAGTACAAGCACGTAAGACATAAGATCCGAAAAGACCCTTGGACCCTTGAGGTTGTATGGTCCGGAATTGCGTTGTAGATAACGAAAGACGTAGGTTCCAAAAATAGGATAGGTGGGCCGGGTATTGAGTTTTTTTTTTTTTTTGCCGCTTCTTGGACGGTCAAATCCTCTCACGCTTTCTTTATCTTGAACATCCCGTCTCCAAGATACGAATCAAATCCCCGAAGCGAGGGCAACAGACAAGAACTGGTCCGTGTAAGGCATGCCTGCTAGGGTTCTCCCACGATAACGGATACCGTCTGACCGCGCTAGACAGGTTTGTTTGGTCTGGAAGTTTTAGGTAGTTTAGGTAGCTCATGTGGCTGATCGGCTGCAGATCTTTTTGGACACTATTATCGACACGCTAAATCTAGATTCGGGAGAGTGACAAAGATATTTTGCAAGAGAAAAAAAAAAAGAAGAAGAATAAAAAGAAGAGAGAGAGAGAGAAGAAAAAGAAAATCGGGGTTGGCAGAGCGGCTGAACAGACACCCTCCTGCGTGTCTCGGACAGGGCAGCAACACAGCTAACACATTTGGAAGCGAAATTCTAGACTAGTGCAGCCATCATCTGCAGCCTCCTGATTCTGGCTGTCCAACTTTGTAGGTTCTAGGGTGCGCCGAGAAGGACGGTATTGATGACGGCTTTGTACTTGTACGCACACTTTTACACAAGCTCGAATGGGGGGAGTGGGCAGAGAGTGGCAAGTTTATGCTGTAACATCATTATCGTTGGGGGGCTATAATTGACTCCCCTTAAGCCAAAGCCCATTCGTTCCCAGAGCCTCGGGGCAAAGTCCAGGCCCAGGTAACAAATGACATTTTGATGACAGAGACGGCAAGAGTCCTCGGCATTGTCATTATACTTCGTACCTATGCAATCAAATCCCACTTGACCTTTCTCTGTCAGTCTCACCCGCGCTTCTCGTTTCCATTCTGGGATCGACATGCAGCGGGATGCCTATTTCCACAGATGCACAGAAGAAGTAAAGAACAAACATATTTAAGAGCAACGAAAAAAGAAAAAAAAAATAAAAGTTGAATTTGATTGACAAATGCAAAACTAGCTTCAACCACTAACGCCATCTCCCTCCCTACCTTAGGCTAAGCCTTTCCATTTTCCATCCCATCCCATCCCCCCGCAGTTTGATTTTCCTTTTTGGAACTCTTCAGAAGGACAGGAATTGAAAATGATTATGCAGGATGACGAACAACCCCCCGATCGACATCATGGAAATAATTGTAGTGACTTCAGTTTTGTGTGACAATCGAAAATCCGCACATCTTGCTCTTCTCGGTATCCTGGTTGTTTTGGCTAAGGAAAATAGATAATAATAGCAAGGCTCTAGAACTCTTGGCCAATTAAGCAGTTTCCGTGAAGCATATTCGCTTATGTAGTCCATGGCGGATTGGGACAAACGTTGCATCGTCATGTACATAACATAGGAACCCCCTCACAGCTTGCATTGGCCATTGACAAAGGGGTTTTCAGGGTTATTTGGTACGTAGCTTCGACAGCCTCATGATACAGCGCAACATTCATACACAAGCAGTAAGCAGTAGTGGGAAGACCAGGACCATGGCTCTTTTCCAATGGTAGCTTGGCCTTGGCAATCATGAGAGTACGTACGCACACACACGAGTGCTGTGCCTATCTCTTTTAACCCATATGCAGGAGAGCTACTTTGTGACGCAGCAGCTTCTCATGCAATGAATGCAACTCGGTGTTCCTGATATTAACTTCCCAACTCACTTTTGGTCGCACAGCCTTTTTCTTCTTCTTATGCCTCGGCTCTACTCTAGCTCCCCCAAGACACGGAACAGAAAAGATAGGGCAGAAGCGGGCAAAAGACAACAAAGCGAGACATGAATGAAGAAGGAGCAGCAGAACCCCCACGCGGGTCAGTTTGGTTTTAAAGGTTGGCTCGCGTCACCTTTTCAGGGTGTTGTAGGATGCGAACGGTAGGTATCTGGCCGACCCTTAATTGCTGGGGAAAAGTCAATTAGATTAGACGGGATTGGGGGATTTTTTCTTTCTTATTCTTGTCATTCTGCTTTTCTCTTGTTGCCAGACAACGACTGTAAATGGACAGTGTTCCGTAAGCTCTTCATGCAAAAGCGCACTCTGATAAACGATGCAAGGATTGTTTTAAGGAACAGGGTATCAATAAGAGAGTCAGGGGTGGAAGAATACGATGACGAGCTACCGAGGCGGCCGGGAGGGGGTGTGCGCTCTTCCTGTCACAGCCACGGAGACACGCACTTTTGTTCATTACCGGCTCTCGGATGACGCTATCGGTACCTTTTTTTTTTATCTCTTAAGGTTCAATGATGGAGACAGTGAAAAAAAAAAAAAAAAAAAAAAAACCAAACAATTCGGCTTAATTGGCGGTTCCCTGTCAGATGCGGAGGGTAGTAGGTGAGCAAGCCGCCCCCTGCCGCTCGGTGTCCTTTGCGCCCCTTCCACCTAAGCAACAAAGCCACGTGCGCTTTCGGCGAGCGAATGGGGCCGTTGATGTGCAAAAGCAGCACTGAAAAGCAACCAGGTTATGTTTGGCGGTCCTGTGAATGGTTGCCATAAAATTCGTGGCCGCCTATGAATTAGACAAGCCTGATGACAGGTTTGAGAAAAATGACCGGACTATTTTCTTGCTTTTGCTTTTGAACTTGGGGAATGACTTTTATTTTTGTGGGTACATGATAATCCAAGCCACTCTGTTGGATCACGACACGGCTACTAAAAAATTGTGAACGGCACGGGGATTGGCAAAAGAGATGATAAGAAAAAAAAAAGGATGATGAATACAAGCAGGCAGATGATGTGAGATGAGGTTCTGGCACTAAAGAAACCGAAAAACAGGGGCCTCCGCCGAGAATCATTCCAGTCAGATGCCGCTAGTCTAGACGAGATTCCAAGCAGAGCTTGACCGGACCGGCTTTGTTTCGTCAAAAGACGACGAGGCGACGGCGACGCTTATTCAGCTCGGGTTTATCAGAGCCTTCCTCAAAAGTGTGCGGGGTAGTCATGGAAATGCGCTCGCTATCAGGCACATCGTATGTGGTGTATCATATATCGTAATTAGTGTACGTATAGTAGTACAGCTGCGGAGTACCTTAACTGGCTGCAATTGTTCACAAGGCCAATGGCTACTTGTGCCTGGCATTAGGCAGAGCTTTATCAGCTGTTATAGGCACATATACACATATGGGTACCTCATGATTATTACATATTTTCCCAAAATGCTGCTATCATGTCTATTCAAAGCCGGGCGGGATGGTTAGAAAATGACCAGTCATAAATATTGCTTGCTGTCAGCTGCAAGGCCGGGCTGTTTCCCAGTCGAAGGGCCTTGGGGGGCCCAGCAAAAATGACCATGGGATTTCGTTAGTTAATGCGAACGCCGCCAGAGGATGCGACCCTACCAGCCAGCTCGACATTTCTTGTTTATATCCGTAGATCAACGGAATACCGTTAGGTACCTGCCTTACCCTCGCTAACTTGATGAGGCTTGGCTGGCGGTCGTAGGCAATAACAAAATTGAATTAAGTTCATTCCTGCAGACCAAAGCTCGTCATATCTGTGGTGTGTACCTTGACGCACAGACTCTGCAGGAGCCCGCCCGTTCAACATGCAGCAACGTGATTCGAGAAGGGGTCTTGGGAGTTTACAGTAGTTGCCGAATTTGACCGCCGGTCGGCACAATTGTGAATGAGCCTGCTTTGTCTTGATCGACCAAACAAAGAAAAAAATTAGAAAAAAAAAAAAATTTAAAAATTCGGGTGTCGCTAGGGACATGCTTGTCATGGTTTTTGTTATTTTCTGTTATTTTTACTTCTCGGTTGGACAAACCAAATTGAACCAACTGTGGCCCTCATCATCAACAACGTGGGACACCACCGAACCAGCTGTGGCCTGTTAATCAAGCACGCCCTCCACCCTGACCCTGGGCGTTTATGTGACTCCTTCACACATATCACTGCCCATCACCCGCTCTTTATTTTCTTTTCCCCACCGGCATCTCCACCGTCTTGAGATGTCCGGTGGCCCCTCTATTTTTTTTTTTCTCTGTCGACCGGATGCGGCTTTGTGTTGACTTGTCAAGACCGTGTGTGCCGGTCATACAATGCCATTGGATTTCGATCGATCGATGTGGAACCCTGAAAATCCAGCGCAATGGCCCCCCATCTTTTAGTGTTTGTTACGACCTATTTTCCTGTATTTGCGATTCAATACTCAGGAGTTCAATTGTTGCTCAGAAATGAGAAGATCGAAAAGCCGTAAATATCATTACGAGAGATCAACAAAAGAAGACTGACAGGCCAAGTTCACCGCAAATACACACCGCTTTCATGTCAAAACAAACAAAATCCGGATCGTCTCGCCATCTCTAGTAAGTCTGAGAAGGCGCGCAACGGTGGCGACACCGGCTTTATTGGCGGTACTTCCTCTTTTGTCTCTCTTATACTATCACCAGGAACCAGAGCTTAGCAACCAGAAGGAATGAGGAACAAAAAAAAAAAAAAAAAAAAAAAAAAAAGAGACAAGCGAACCGATGCGGGGCAGTGGATATTCATATCACGACGCCAGAACGAATGGCGTGATTGGCTCAATTTCCCGTGCGGCATGGGGGAGATCAGGCGCTCCGCTTTCGGCTGGGTGTCAATCCCCCACCGATAAACTCCTCCAGCTTCTCCACCAGGAACGGGCCCCAACTCAAGGGTTTATCGTAAAAAATTGTGGTACCTGAGGAGCCACGAGCTGTAGATAGCAAAGGTTATCGACGGCCGATCGGGCATGGCGTTAGGGGGATTAAAAAAAAAAAAAAAATCGGGAAGTTTGCAATCGCGGCCTAGAGCACGAGGAGTCATATCTGAGCCCTGGGGCCTTTACTAAGATGTTACAAACATGGTATAAACTTGACCAATTTCCCATTGTCTCTGTAGTTCTCACCTCAGACCGATAATCCTCGGAATTTTGGTGCTTTCAACAACTGGCAATTGATCAGATATACGGGTCCGGACCCCTTTCCTCTCAAGCTTCTTATTTACTTTGATTTCAATCCCATCATGAGCAGGAAGTAGAAAAATACAAAGAAGACACGTGATCATATAACTCGAGCTCGGTGAACTCACACGTTATTTCAGCACATCTCGGATGAATTTCCACATTCAACGGTCCAGCAAATCCACCGAATACAACCCCGGCGGCAGCTGCGAACAGACAGAGTTACAGAGATCGACACCAAGACCCGCTCTCGTCCTCGACTACGACTCGTCCAACTTCTTGCGAGACGTTGATTTAAAAAAATCACCAACCGATTGGTAGTGGACTGAGATCTTGTGTGCCGTTGTGTATCAGCAACTTCCCACGCAGCCGGGATCATCGATAGGATCAGCAAGCCTACCTGAACGGAAAACAAGCAGAGCAGGCAAGATTGATTGATTGTTGATCGATCACCATCGCCATATTTATCTTTGGCCCTGGACTACTACCTGGAGAGTCAAGTCGGTTGATGATCTGCCTAGGTCGCCAAGCTTGCAAGGTACTTTGTGACTTTTGCTGCCTGCCGGTTGTTGAATATACGGAGGTGCCCACTTTATCCACCCACCATTCGGGAGCCTATATTTGACCGACGAGGAAGACCAAGCACGCCTAGGTCTTTAGCGGCTGAGAAACAACACAGCTGCTGCTCCTCAATCCCTATCAAGCACTCCACTTGTTTGGAGACCTACAACCAGACTAGGTATCCATTGTAGGGAGTTGGGGGCCTATCTATAGGTACCTACGGTGCCTTGGTTGTTCAAAGTACCTGACCTGACTAGGTGCGGTGCCTTTGGGACGTTGTACCTTGAACACCAACCTGGGAAACCCCGACCCCCATTCAAAATCCCACGAAAATCCGTGGTCAGCTGCCATCTTTTCTGCGCATCCCCTAGTTAGCTCGCATTGAAACCAGCTACAAGACCAGACGTCGAAACCAAGCCAATTCCAGACATACATTGGATTGCACTACCTAGCGCAAGCACGCAATTTGTTGGTCCCGTCGTGCCCGACGTTCCGTCATCGCTCGCCACCAGTTGCTTGCCTGCGAACCCTGTCAACATTTGCCGGGGTTGGTGACCTTTTTTTGAACAGTCAGTCAGTCAGTTGGTATAGCCAAGGGAAAGACAGAGACAGAAAAAAAAAAAAAAAAAAAACAACAACAATTGAGACGAATTTCATTCAGACAGAACAAACACAAACACCACGTCTGGTTACACTCAACAAGAATAAGACAGGCACACGCGAGGAAAAGAAACAACAGCCCGGGCAGCAGCAAAACATCGGATACAATCAAGCCACATCACATCTTGCATCCACGCCCTTTTGATCGTCACGCAGACCCAGCCAGCCAGACGCCTTTTTTTTTTTTTGTCTATTTTATTAATTAATAAATCTCTTTTTTTGGACCGACAACTGAACGACGCAACGGGGTCCCACAAGCGCAACCGCCCACCCTCCTACTCCCCAGCTAGGCCGGCCTGTTACTTCCTTCCCCACGTCCTGTTTCACCCCAGCCTACTAGGCTCCCCCCGGTTACCAGCAAA
>NC_043742.1:6629897-6694311 GCF_004337985.1 Pyricularia pennisetigena
GAAAAAAAAAAAAAAAAAAAAAAAAAAAAAAAAAAAAAAAAAAAAAAAAAAAAAAAAAAAAAAAAAAAAAAAAAAAAAAAAAAAAAAAAAAAAAAAAAAAAAAAAAAAAAAAAAAAAAAAAAAAAAAAAAAAAAAAAAAAAAAAAAAAAAAAAAAAAAAAAAAAAAAAAAAAAAAAAAAAAAAAAAAAAAAAAAAAAAAAAAAAAAAAAAAAAAAAAAAAAAAAAAAAAAAAAAAAAAAAAAAAAAAAAAAAAAAAAAAAAAAAAAAAAAAAAAAAAAAAAAAAAAAAAAAAAAAAAAAAAAAAAAAAAAAAAAAAAAAAAAAAAAAAAAAAAAAAAAAAAAAAAAAAAAAAAAAAAAAAAAAAAAAAAAAAAAAAAAAAAAAAAAAAAAAAAAAAAAAAAAAAAAAAAAAAAAAAAAAAAAAAAAAAAAAAAAAAAAAAAAAAAAAAAAAAAAAAAAAAAAAAAAAAAAAAAAAAAAAAAAAAAAAAAAAAAAAAAAAAAAAAAAAAAAAAAGAGCGGCGGGTACCCCCATCTTGGCACCCAATGTCTCGGGTGACTGCTTGAAAAAGGCATCATGTGGCCCAATCTCCGTCGTGTATCAAGTCGTTTTTGCTTGTTTCTTTTTTGTTTACTTTATTTTTTTTTGTTGAATGTTTTCTTTTTCCGCTACATCACAAGCTTCCCCCTCCCCTAAAACAAATCGCCAGTCTAGGGATATCTTGGCGAGAGAAACGGGCACTGCCCGCGGGCTTAATCTGACAAACAGAGAAGTATGCGGGGGCAGCCGACATGATAAAATTGAAGGCAAAGAAAAAAAAAACGATGTAATCGTATTTCATTCTACCGTATCCCAGTCGCCGTCGTCCTTTCTTGCTGGGGCAATGCCGGCAAGCCCGTTTCTTCCCACCTACCTACCTTACCCATATTGCCAGAACTGGTGGTACAAGCCCATATTTCGTAACTCGGCATCACACACACACACATACGCACACATACCCCATCCCGCCCCCTCCTTTCGTTTCTCCACCCGTTTTTTCTCCGCCTTTTCGGCCCCAGATTTGTGCTGCAAGTGCCGAACAGGGAAGAGGTGATGGGATGGTCGGCCTTCTTTTATTTCTTCTTATTTCTTTTCGTCTTATGTTTTTTTTTTCTTTATCTCTCATTTCCCTGGTCACTTTGTCGTTTCGTTTGGGTAATTTCGTTTAGAAAAAAAAAAGAAAAGAAAAAAAAAACCTTACAAAAGGCCAGGGAATGCAATGCAGGTTTGACAAGAACCGACATCATCAGCTAGTTTCGTAGTTTTATTCCGGTGCCTTATTTCCCTTCCCAGGACTCCCAACAAAGAGGGGGAAACAGAATAAAACAAATGAATAAATAAACAAAGTAACATGAGCCCCGTTTCCGGCATCCGGACCCGGAGCAATCTACAGTTGCTTGGGCATGATTAGTGTGTGTGTGCCAAGCAGGAAATCGTAAAGTAGTTGATTGATCGACCAAGAGAATACGTGGTACCACGTCAGTCGTATCCTCAAAACACAAAAGAGACCCGCCTTTTGGGGTAGCCGCGAGATAAAAAGAACGGATGAAAAAAAAAGGGTCAAATGAGTCGCCAGAAAGGGTGCTCTGCAGTCAGGCACCGGCCGCATCCCGCTCATCTGTTCTTCTTATCAGTGATACGATAGGAGAGTGATGCGATAGATAGGCAAGCATGCTTTCACAGATAGGGTACTTTCGGCTTCTTTCAAGCGTCTTTATTGATAGATAGTATGCTCTCTTTTTTAATCTCGTGACCTCCATGATGGGATTTGATATCGTTTCCTTCGTCCAAGGCAGAAAAGTAAAGGCGCCAATAAACATTCGTGGGCAGGAGGCCCGGGGAGGGGGGAGGGGGAGGGGGAAAAAAAGAGGGAAAGATAATGACAGGAAACAAGAAAAGAAAATGAAAAGATAGAAAAAAGAAAAACAATGGTTTTGTTTGACACAAGGTGAATGAAGAATGATAAAAATAAAGGAACCCAGATGACCCCCATCATTTGGGGCCTGGAAACAGTAGCATCGCCGCCCAAATGCTAAAACGCTAAAGACAGAAAGCTAGAAACAAAGATGTAGTTACATGACCATTCGCGAGAGGAACAAAAAGACAGCTCACCTCCCTTTGGAAGAGGCCATCTCACCATACCGCCCACGGTTTTGTGTTGTGTCGTACGCCTGCAGGACACGAGTCTGCGACTCGTCCGCCTGTGAAAAGGCGTATCCACGCTGCTTGCGCATGCGCTGGACTTGGCGAACCTTGCGAATTGCCTTTTGGAACTGATCCATACTGAGGCGCAAATAAACAAAAATCAGATTAGCTTCAGCTTCGTTGGCACCAGGAGAGGATTGATTGAAAAAAAAAGAAAGAAAGAAAAAAAGAAAGGTTAGTATCATACCGAGGTCTATAATCTTGGATGTTGTACTTCTGAATCTCCTGGATGTGGTGATACGCCTCAGGCCTGTACATCCTCTTGGCGTACTTCCACGCCACATCCCTCAGCAGGCAAAGCACCGGCAGCACGAACAACTGAACCCAGAACACGGCGCTGGGGAACAGGCGCGGCACCAGCCCGTCATACTCGATCGATATGTTGAATCGGGGGAAGACCGAGGCGTAGAATACTATGAAGACGATCCAGATGACAAACGAGCCAGGAATAGAGATGACATGGTACTTTGTCCAGTTGTTGGTGATGAGCGCCGCCTTGCCCAGGACGGTCAAGAGGACTGCGCCGTAGAGAGCAGTTCCCCAAACCCATTTTCCTGCGATAAGGCCATCGGCCTGGATGAGGTCGTGGTACCAAAAGACGACTCCACCGAGATATAGCAGCAGCGAGTGATACATGGCGTTTGCGATCCATTGGGCAAAGTTCTTGAACTTGAAGAACTTGTTCTGCTGCCCAATGCCGTAAAGCTGCGGATACTTGTCCAGGAGGCCGGCCGAGACGTACTGGTCCAGGATACCCAGGGCCAACGGGGGCAGGACCGTGAACAGGACGTTGTAGAATGAAAGAGTCCAGGACTCGTAGATGATTTGTCCCGAAAACACATTTTGGAACGTGTACTGGTTGATTATACGGGTGTTAGATTAACAAAACAAAAAAAAAGAGAGAAAAGTCGATAAACCAAACGAGCAGAGGACCGACTTACCCAAAATTGCGTCATGTACAGAGCAATGTTCTTGTAAAACGAAAATAAGATCGCCTTACTGACACGCTGATAACTCCAGGCGCCATGAACCAGCAGCAGCTTGCGGAGGAACCGGAATTGAGCAATCGACACATCGGCACTCCGAGCCGCCTGGAGACCCTCCATACCGCTAATACCGATACCAATGTGCGCGGCCTGAATCATAGCCACATCGTTGGCCCCGTCGCCGATAGCGAGCAGGATCGACTCCTTTTGATACTTTTTGACCAGCTTCACCACAAGGGCCTTTTGCAGCGGCGACACACGGCAGCAGATGACGGCCTTGCACATGACGGCAAGATCCAAAAACATCTTGTCCAGCTCGGGCTCGAGCGCATAAGTCAGGGACTTGCCGTCAATGACGAGCGCGAGCGTCTCCATCTCTATCGTTCCGTCGCCCTGCGTCCTGATGGCTTCCAGCTTCTTTTGGATGTTGTCACGGGTTGCGGCCGCCGTCTCCTCGTTGACGATGAGGAGCATCATGTCCTCACTCAGAAGCTTGCAGCTCATGCCGATGTTGATGGCCGTCTCCTGTCTGTCGCCCGTCAGCACCCAGACCTTGACACCGGCGTTCTGCAGCGTGTGGATCGTCTCTGGCACGCCGTCCTGGAGGCGATCCTCGATGGCGGTGGCTCCAAGAAGGTAAAAGCTATGCTCGATGAGCTCGGCCGCCTTGTCCAGCTCCTCTGCTCGGTTGCCCGAGACAGTGGTCTGCGCCTTTTCGTACACAGCCATCCACTCCGTGAACTCGTGGTCCGGAACCTCGCGCATAGCCAAGCACAGCGTCCTCAAGCCCTCCGATGCGTACTCCTCCAGGTGCTGCAGGGTGACCTCGACGTGCGGGTTGCTCTCGTTAAGGCGCTCCAGGATGACCGTGTCGGCACCCTTGCAGTACACTCGGATCTTGCCATCGGGGCATCGGTATATGGTGGACATGCGCTTCCTCGTCGAGTTGAACTCGCACACGGCGAGAAGTTCATATTCAAGCTCCTGACCCTCGACTTCGATGATGACCGCCCTCGGCTTCCGGGCCACGAACTTGTATCCGAGCTGCGCGGCGCCCTCGACCAGCGCACCTTCGTCGGGTGATGCGGCCTGGTATTTGATCTTGTTAGACTTTTCGTCGCGCTCCGGAATCACAGTGTGGCACGTCGCCAGGAGTGCCAGGAAGTGCTCGATCGCCGGTGCCGTCTTGTGAGTCTTGAGGTTCTGCGCCAACTGCTTGAAATCATGGATTCCAACCTCGACGCCATCCTGGACAGTTGCTCGCCGATCCTCGGGGATCTCTTCTCCGTACATAATTCCCGCTATCGAGGACTGCTTGAACTCCATCATATTGCAGGTCAAGGTGCCCGTCTTATCCGAGAACACATATTCAACCATGCCCAGTTCCTCCACCAAGCTGGAGGTTCTACAGTTTGCAGGCGTGTCGGTCTTGTCATGGTACATGTCGAGGTCGTCGTTGATCAGGATGCCGTGCCAGTACTTGACGACTTCCAGGGTGACAAAGAGCGAAATGGGCACCAGAGCCGAGAACAAGACCCAGTACGTGACCATGTCGCGCAGGAAAACCTTGAATATCTCGAGCGCATCGCCGGCATTGTCAAGCATGATGTATGATATCGAACTGCCAAACACACTACGAGTGACGAGATCTCCGACCGTACACACGACTGAGAGAACCAGGAGGATCGCGACGAGGCCGAGAACTGCCATGTTTAGCTGTCGCTCAACCTTGGTCCGCTTGATCGGTGCGGCGGTCGCGTTGCGCATCAGCTTGGTCTCGTGGCCGGTAAATACGACCACTCCGTACAGCCAGGGCGTGTTTCGGAGCGTTGCGCCTCGAAGAAGCAGCTGTTCCGGATTCAATGGCAATTCCTTCTCTCCGCCTCCGGCTTGCATCGTCAAGGTCGCTTCGTACGTGTATAGACTGCTATTGGGCTGTTCCGACCTGATCCTGCCACCGAGCCTGCTCAGTTCGCTGGAGCTCACAAGGTGCGATGTTTCGGGGAGAGCCTGCTTGATCTTCAGGTTTGTCTCGCCATCCAGGTTCGCAGTTTCGATGTAGCAGAGCCCCTCGGGCTCAGAACTGGCCAACAGAACCAGATCAGCAGGGAAGGGTTCTTCCGACTCGACCCTGACGATATCTCCGACAGCGATATTGATCCATTTTGTCTCCTCGAACGAGGAGCCCCTGAGAACTCTTGCTTTGGACATGTTTAGAGCCTTGTCGGCCATTTTCCTCCGATAGTCTTCCACCATCTCCTTGCCGGCCGAAACCATCAACACAACTATCAAGGGCCCAATGGTGGTGTACTGGTTCGTGGGCGACAGTCTCGGTATTTGCTGCAAGGCGGCGGTGAAGAGGAAGAAAATGTTGGCGAATTTGGAGAACTGCTCGTAGAGGAACTTGGGGAGAAAGGTCGCAAAGTTGTACTTGGCGGTCGAGACGTGATTGTCAACGTACTTGTTGGCGGCATTGGCGGGAGGGTTGTTAAGGTGTATAACACGCGGACCCAGCGTCGAGGGGTCAGGCTTGCCGCGACCGAAGCCGAACTTGAAGTTGCCCATGTCAAACTTGCCCCCCGACTTTTGTTGGGATGGCTGTTGATGTGAAGCATCGCCGGTGGCCGCTCCGCCTGGCGCACCACCTCTTTGCTGTCCACCAGGTTCCGTCAAAGGAAGGTCCATCTCTGAGTACCCGGAGCCCCCCATTCCAAACATGTTCTTGGCGCGACCCATGAGACCGCCTCCCATGCTAAGCACGCTATTTCGTTTGCGCGCATTGTCACGGCTCTGGTTGCCGGGATCGTCGACGCGCGGCGCTCCACCATGCTGGTAGTAGGATTGGCCGTCTTCGGGGTAGTCGTCCAAGTCGTCGGCGTATCGTTGATAGTTCCCTAGCTCCGATGTTTGGCTATACTGTCGAGCGGCGGGTTGCATGTACGGACCCTGCTGTGAGGTGGCCGTTTCTGGCCTACCTTGGGCCGTCTGTCTCGAGGAAGACGGAGGAGATGTAGTGTTGATGTATTGATCACGGCCGCCGCCGCCGCCGCCAACAAAGTCATCGTATGACACGGACGGTCGTCCAGCCGCTTGATCTTGGTTGTGAAATCGTAGCAGGTCGTCGTCGTTCACGTTGGAGCGCTGACCTCCGCCGTAAACTGGTTGATCGTTTTCGAGATCGAGTAGTAGGTCGTTATTGCTCCTCGGGGCCCCAGGGCGCCCGGGAGGTTGTTGACCAGCCATGGCTGGATTGCTTCCAGCAGCAGTTTGTTAGGTCGATAGGCGGGCCGTATCCTAACGTTGGGACGATTGTGTTTTGGAGTTTCTAGGGTTCGCCGGCGAGGAATCTCTAGTGTTGTTTCCGCGACATGCGCTGCTTTGCGGATTGAAATTACTGCAGTGACGCTGCTCCTCTTCCTTTTTTTCTTCCTTCTTTTTTTTTTTTTTTGTTCTCTGACTTTTCTTTCTTTCGTAATGCTAAAGGCTGAGTCGTCTTTACATGCGGTTTGTTGTCAGCAACCTCTTTTTTTTTTATTGTTTTGAAAAGTTGGACTCTGGGAACAGTTAGTTGCAAGGAAGCTTGCACAGCCTCTTTTTCCCTGGGCGCAGTGGATTTGTTCTGGTACCTTTTTGGGTCAGCTCCTATTCGGAAGCGCGCTCGAGAAAAAGACAGGGTTGCTATTTCCGCCAGGTTGCACAAGCTGGGTTTCAAACCGAATTGGACTTGAAATTTGATAATGGCCTGTGCAATTGGACAATAAGGCATGAAATATCTCAGAAATCAACAGCGATAGTACCGTCGTCGGAAACAAACAAAGATCCGCTTATTCGCGAGAGAACCCGCAGAAACTTGTCCAGCCACGCAACCAGCTCGTCTGGTGTCACCACCTGCACATGAGATATTATTATTCCCGGGTATCGAGCCAGGGAAAAAAAAAAAGCCAAGAAAACAGCAAACAGTCAACACTAGGTACTTAGCGGCCGGCTGGAACGTCACTGGAGTGCGGGTACTGCAAGTTAGCGAGTGGGAACTGGCCCTTGCGACGTCAAAAAAAATTTGGGCCTTCCATCCCGGTAGCCCGGCGTTCCTGAACAGTGGGTCTTTGTCCAATCAGCGACAGTATCTACCGAGCGAGGGCTCGACTACCAGGCGTCAGCCACGTTCGCTGCGGTGGCCGTGACGTGTTTGGCGCCGAGAACGAACATCTGAGCCCCAGAGAGTCAGCGGGCGCCATTTGACGCCAACGACAAACACCCCAGTTAAGCCAAGCCACCGGTACAAACGGAGGTCTGGGTGCCAAAGATTATTGTATGCCTTACCTTTTTGGTCCATTTAAGACGGTTTATAGGGCTGCGTGAAGGCATCATTCGTTCTATATACTTACTGTACCTTTACGTATCCTTTTGTTTTGGTGGAATCGCCCCACTCCAATTAACAAGATATCGTAGTCACTGACAAAGCCCCCCCCCCGTTCTCCATACGCAAGCAATCTCAATACGAGATTTATTAAATCCCCATCGTCTACATCGTGATCTACAAACAGCCCCATCTGCTGCTCTGCATCATGGTCTGTGGGAAGTGCCAGAAGCTTTCCAAGGGCACCTCGTTGGCCACCCCAGCAGTCAAGAAGAAGTCAGAGATGTATTATGGTTCCCCTGCTTCTTCCTCGTCCTCGAAATCATCAGCCACGCTGGGGCAGACTGGTGTGTCCAAGGTGAGTTTGCCTGGTTATCTCTTCGCCCGGGGCTTAGATGGCCAAGTGAGAAATGCTGACACGAAACAATAAACCAGAACAAGTTACTATCAAAGGGAGCCAAGAATCCCTATGCCCAGTATTCGAGGTAAAGAAGTCGTCCACCCGGGGTGAGATGGTTGGACAATAACGAATACTAAACACACCGACATCGCTTCAGTTCTTGTGACAAGTGCAAAACTAAAGTCTCGCAGGGGCATAAATACTGTCATTCCTGCGCATATAAAGCAGATGGTGTGTTCCCCTTCCTTCTGACTCTGATATGAGGCGTTGCTTTGCTAAGCCGAGATTCGAAATGCATGTAGCCTGCGCAATGTGCGGAAAGTCAAACTCCAAATCGAAGAGCGGCTCCGCACCGGCTGTCACGGGGCAGAAGTTCTCGTCCAAATAAGGCCAGGTGATAGTTGGTAACTACATACTGTGATCTATGAGAATCGATGCCAAAATTCTCAGGATCCGCTTAGATATGTGCTCGCACCGACCACAAACTCCGTCCATCGCCTCCTCAGAACAGCTCATACCGGGGCCTTGTTAACACCCGCCTACCCAATTTGCTGGTCTGTAGGGGATATGAATGGGATTCTTTCGAAGTCCGGGTTCGGATGGAATTTATTACTTCTGAAACGTGCAATGATGAACCATCCTGCGATCCTCGACCAAGGGATCTCTCCTGCATTTACTAATTCCGTTGCTGAAATAGAGATTATACGGCTAGATCCGTCTCTTTCAGCCTGATTTATATAATGGTTCCAGAGCTGATAGGTATTTGTGTCGCTGGTGGTATGAATCACGTAAATATACTTCGTTGAGTAGGGGTCGGACTTTTTATATTCTTTGGCGATGTTGGAGTCCCATGAATTAGTATCAATGTTTTTGTTGGGCATTTCGAGCACAGCTTGCTGCGTAAAGCCACCACGATCCTCAAGAAATTTTGGCTTGACATCAATACCTAAGGGGAGGGCTTTAGGTTTAAGTAGGCTGGGATTGAGTGTTGTGGCAGCAAAACCTGTGCTGAGAAGCGACGACAAGCAAAGTAAAGGTAACATTTGGAGAAAATGTTTGCGAAAAAAACCAGAATCATTAAGATGGTGGCAAAAAAAATCGCTTCTGGTCATTCAACTCGAAGAACACAGCCACTCTGCTAACTTTTAGACTCTAGCCAGGACCTGCCAGCACACCGAATATATTGATTCAGGCGACTGCTTCGGCGATCGCCAGCTGTATTGGGACCCAATCCTCAAATAGCTGGGGGGACGCATAGCTTGAACACGTGTTTACATCGCGGACGGATGTTAGAGTGGAGATCCAATAGGAATACTGGAGAGAGTAAATCGATGGCAAGAGAGTCACCACCAGGCCAGAGGAATGCAAAAAAGCTACGAGGGCTCCAAAGAGTATTTGACTCCCACATATGGCCATGTCAATAGTCAGATAGAATATTTTACTAACTATGTTCACTACTCCGGCCTCCATGGAACGAGAGCAATGAGTCGTTGGACGAATTAAGGGATTGGCATCAAGTCTCAAGGCAAAATTGCCAGATGATAAAGATCGATGATCGTGCTCAAGGTCAAGCGTATCGTCTCTAGCAAACCCGAGATGATTGTAGACTTAAAGAAAAGATTGTGCCCTCAACAAACACACATTCGTAAAGCAAGTCATACAAATGCATACACATATATATCCTTTATATCCTTTATATCCCAGAAGCAGTAAAACTCAGTAAACTCCCCACCGTCAAGCCAGCGACCAGAGACAGCGACATGAAACCGCCCGCAGCCTCACGCTCAGGCTCGTCGACCCACTCCGCCGCCGCCATCATAGCGCTGCTACCCAGCCAGCCGCTGGTCAGCCCGAACGGCAGCTGCACGAGCAGCAAATAGAAGAGATCACTGTTTACGGCCGCGCCCCGGCCACCGACGTTGCAGAGCAGGTACAGCGGCAGGAACAGGACGCGAGCCACAGCCAGCCCGAAGAGCGCGGCAGGTCGGTGGCGCAACGAGAAAGGTAAGATGGTGGCCACACGGCCGGCGAGATCACCCAGGTTCCAAAAGAAGAAGGCAAGCGGTATGAAGGCCTGCGGTTGGAAGATTGGGCTGACGTCTCGGCCCGTCCGTACGGAAACGATCTTGGCCGTGAAGACGGGAAAGAACATTGTTAGCGCGAAGCAGACGAAGACGGCGCCTGCGACAAAATGCAGCTTTCGGAATAGCGTCACGGGCCCAACAACCCTGCGCGCAGCGCGTTCCGCCTCCTCGATGGAGGCATGCGACGCAGCCATCTGATCCGCCAGGCGCATCTCGACGAGCGCATTGTGTCGCCGGACCAGAGGGATGAAAGAAACCAGGGCAGTCGCAGACACGACCACTGCCGTCAGGAAGTATATGAAGGCTGCGTTTCCGGCCCCTGATTGACTGCTCTGCTGCTGCTGGTCGTCAACAGGCGCGGAGAATGCAAGCACAGAAACCATCTGTGCTATTGGAGGGAGTACACCAGCAACACCCTGCCCAGCCATGATGGCCTGCGTATATTCGGGTCTTCCAAAGCTAGCCGCAAAGGCGAAGGCGCCATTCTGCATCAAGCCAGTGGCCCAGGCGGACAGGGCAACAGTCACAAGGACGAATGCCAAGTAAATCCCGGGCGAAACATTCAGGAAGTACACGGTCGATATGGTGAGGAGTGCAAAGGTGCATATGTTGATTATAAGTGCCGTGTTGATCCGCAGCGGGTACGACGCGGACCTTTGCATTCCGGTGAGGACGAGCATGACTGCCAAGTTGGTGAAGGTTGAGGTGGAGAGAATGGCAGACTGAAAGTTGTCGAGCACCCAGGCATCGTCGCGGAAGCGCATTTGGAAGTACGGGGCCGCGGCCATGAACATGTTCCTGCCAGGGCGAAGCACAGCAGTCAGCATGGCAGGACAATATGTAGCGGAGTGCGTACGGAAAAAAAAAAAAAAAAAAAAAAAAAAAAAAAAAAAAAAAAAAAAAAAAAAAAAAAAAAAAAGAGGGCGCGTCTTACCAAGCCCATAACATGGCGACGCCGACCATGGCAAAGATGAAATATTCTACCCAAGAAAACGGAACCTCGCCGCTGTCTTCGGGCACCAAAAGGGTTTCCGCATCGGACCCGTGGTCCAGGCCACGCTCGGTAAGTGGTTCATACTCGGCCTCGTTACGAGCCGGCTTGTTACGAGCAAAGAGGCTCCTGACGCGATCCATTGTTGCGTCGCTGGAGAGGAGAGGATCGATAGACTTTTGCGACCGCCGATGACCTTAACTATATAGTCTAGTCGATGGTTACATGGAAAGCATCCGATACTTGGTTAGGGATAGGTATGTATTGGCCGCAGTCCACTTTGGCTTGGGAGGTTCACGATTCACATCAGGGACAAGTCGGTTGCGAGGGGTCGTCGTCGCAGCCAAGGTAGCGCGTGGCGTCGCTCCGGCTTGGGAAAAACCACGTGAACTAGGCTTGCATGAATAAATCTTGGCGAGAAAGCCGCCATGAAATGCGACTTGATGAAAATTGGCGACGACAAGACAACGTAAGTAAGTAATTACCTACCACATACGAGCGATTACGAGGCTATTAGACGTTGGAGTAAAGGAAGCGCGTGCTTAGTTGGGGACTGGACATCAACATGGTCATTTTGTGGGTCTGACAGGTCCCCATTTCGATGCCGAGACTGTGGGGATCTATCTGTTCGATCCAACACAACTTGGTACAGTAGATCTCGGGGTCGGGTTTGATGAAGCATGCGCTCCCGCCTTTGTGTGTTTAAACCAACACTGCTTTCCATGAAGAATTGAGCCATAAACTGCACTTAAATCTGCCACAGCATACCCCGGGAGAAAGCTATTGGATTGAGGAATATACCTTGTTACAGAAACAACACAAGATGCTTTACACAACTGTTAATTCAAAAAATGTTAAGCACCCGATCCTATTGTTATTTGAATTGCTATATCGAGAATTGTGCCAGGCCGAAGAAGACAAATGCGATGGCAGTAGTATTGTGCTCACCCAGCGGCAAAGCTCACCTATGAAATAATGCAACCCCTTCCACCGTTGTTGAATCATTAGACAATGACGGATGACGTATCAGGTAATCGCCCTAAATACTTTTTGTGGTTGAAAGGCTTGCCTGGGTTGTGCAATGTCATAGGCACACAAACAAAACGCGCCCCGCGTCGAAGCAACAAGCGAAGAATAACTGGCAGTAGTACACACTGGGCCCATCCATCATTCCTTGTTAGCCACTTCTTTCCATGCTTACCCTTCCAACGACTTTACTCGACAGCAAATAACTTGATCGCATCTATCCAAAATTACATACTTCTCGATTCGACCGACTGGGCATATGGAAAAAGTAAATTTTCTTCTTCAAATGTCGTAAACATGGCACCAGTAGCTGTCGAACCCCAACATCTGTAAGCTCTGATCTACTCCGTGTCATTCTAATTTCCACTACGTCATATACAGTGACACTGCTAAAAAGTCAACAAAAACATGCGCGCACATACCCGCCCAGATACGTGCCTCTGGTCGCGACAATATCGCATGCGACTCTAGTCATCGCGCTGACTGCGATCGTGGGACGCGGTCTGTATTTCTCATACAGGTCGCTGCCACCCGCACAGTCGACGCGCCCGCGCCTGGCGAACCGTGACAGGCTGGTACCTGTGTTTTCTGCCCTTGCCGCCCTCAGCTTGGCGCTGGCGACACGTTCGACGTCCCAGTACGCGTCTATATCATACAGCAAATGGGCGGATGAGCGTGGTATTGATTCAGAAGGGTGGTCAGTATTTCTCTCTCTTCCTTTCTCCCCAAGGGCTTATACAATTAAGACGGACATTCACCCTGCTTATCTTGTGATTGGCACGGCCTATTTTCTCCTTTATCCTCCACGTGCTGAGTAAACCGTTCCTAGGTTCCCTTATCTTACCGGCGGCAACTTGACACGCTGGCTACATGACACACCAGTGTATCGGGATGCGCTTGAGATCGTCGCCGAGAAGGCGCGCCGTTTCTGGTGGGCCCAGCAGGCAGACCTTGGTCTAGTCTCGTGGGCACTCCTGCTCTCCATAGAAGGACACCGCCGCCGAATCCCTCACCTTTGGGCCTACCTGGCACTGTCGCAGCTTGTCAATCTGTCATATGCGCAAAACCTCTTCTATCTCGCTATGCTACTGACCCCAGTCCCCCTGGCTGATGATGGGAACAGAGGGAACCAAGAAAATTCTGTGCTCGCGCGAGGGCTGCACCGGGTATTTCCACCCAAACCAGCGAACTGGTGTCCACATCCTGGCGTGTTCCTGGGCATCCTGTTTCTGAACCTCGGAGCCGTATCTCTGCTTCCGCATGTCGCTGAAACCTCAGCAACAACTGACAGCATCATCTCGCTTGCGGTTACGACACTCGCCACAAGAACACTTTCCATGATACTGGTTGCCATGCCAGCAGCCATCCCGGTATCTTGGGGAACCGTGCACGCTCACCCGCACGACGCATATGGAGCCTATTCCCAAATATTCCGCACGGCATCACTGGCGAGCCTTGTCCTACATGGCAAAGCATCATTGACGGCTCTCACATACAACACGCCTGGTTCGCACACGCACAGGCACCTACGCATACAGGGCGTGATCCCTTCCTCTCTCGCATGGGAATATAAGAGGCGGACGGAGTGGGAAAGGACTGCGACAGCGGTGACCAAAGTCCTCGGGTCTACAAATGACCATCCTGTTGTCGCTGCAGTGGGGAACGACGTTCTGCTTTCGGCCTTGTCGCTGGGCATCTGGGCTGCCGCACGGGCGCTGGAGCCACATCACATTTTGCGCTCATGCTGGCCGTTCTATTCACCAGGAGCCGCTGGAAGATCAATGGCCGAGGACATCAGCTCTCTCGCCGAGGATTACGCAGATGGCGTCGAGGTTGAACCGGCGGACGAAGCAGTGGTCAAGTCCGAGCTGGACCATCAAGACATGCCGATCAGTCCTCGAAAACGCGGAAGGCCTCCCAAGAATGCGGCTGCTGCTAGCCTGCCCGCCTCTGACGAAACTGCGCCAACGATTCGGCGCCGTGGTCGGCCTCGAAAGGTCAAGCAAGAAGAGCCGGAACCGAAGCCGGAAACAGAACAAATAGCAGATCCGACATATGAGCCCACTCCAGAAGAGGCAGCACAGGTGGTCGAAGGTGACGCCCTTCCAGAGGAGGATCTGGACTGGGAGGTGGCTGCCCTCGCGTGGGGAATCACAGCCATAGGTGGACTTGGATGTGGCAGCGCTGGCGTCTATGGAGGAGAATGCATTTCTCGGTAAAAAGAAATGTTTGTTTCTCGGAAACTGTTGTCCGAGTAATCTGTTGCTGGGGGTGACGTATATCAAGTAGCAACCCAACGGTCATGATGGTGCGTGACGCAGGAGGTGTTTGTGCACCAGGCTAGACTAGCTGTACAGTATGTATGCATGTACGTGCATGAGTACCAGAAAAGAATCAACCAACGCTCTACAAAAAGTAGGTCTCAGGCTGTTGATCCGTGGTTCCCCGGTAGTATCCACTTGATTGAAAAGGTGGGTTAAACAAAAAAAAAAAAAAAAAATCATGAGATGCAATGCAGGCCGCGATCCATTGCATAGAGGAAGCAACGGGCCGAACGTATTCCTACCGTTAGCCAAAAGAAGAGACATGTGAGTGGGGGCGATCACTCAAGTCAATCCCACTCTTGTCTTGGTAGGCCGCCCAGCCAGGTAAGTCAGCCACATGAGCTGATTTAGGGCACAAAATAGAGACATTAAGATAAAACAAACAAAAAGACCACCCCCCACTTCGATGCAGTCAAAGTTGGGCAATTCGGAGAAATCTTTGCGTCGTCTGACACAGCCGAAAAAAAGGAAAACCCCCAAAAAAGCAGGAGCCAGAATGTGAGCATCGCAGAGGATTTGTTCGAAGAAAAACAGAAAAAAAAAAAAAAAAAAAGGACCGGACAGGCCGACAAAACCCACCGGCGTCGAAAAAATAGAAACGAGAAACCACCGGAGAGGAACGCCAGAGTCTAGAACAGCTAGGCTCCATCCAGACTAGAAAACCCAGACCGTGAGCCAGCACCTACCAATACCCCCTGATGGCGGGGTGGGCGACTTATGACCCGCTACACGGTCGGCCTAATGTATGTGATTGGCAAAAAAAAAAAAGCTGAGGAGCAACCCATACTTTCAAGGCACACGGCGCGCGACGCGGCCTCGAACCCAGGTGGACTGGGGATCGGCGCAAACCCAGCCTGCATTCGGAATGGGATTGCTTACCACGGTTTTGTTTTGGCTTAGGGGAGGGGTGGGTAAAATCACGCTGGTCGGCAATGTGCCGTACGGTAAGATAGATATGGGGGTGTTTTTTTCTCCTTTAACCCTGAGGCGGCGATCTTTTGATTCGAAGCGGTGGGGGACAGATTATTTTTACTTGTAGCGGTTAGGACCTTGGTTGCTTGGGGGTCACTGAGCATCCATTTTCCCCCGTGCAAGCAGATGCAAGCAAAACTGTGGCATCGGCGCGGCATGAAGGCAAAATATTGAAGAAAAAAAAAAAAAAGATAAAGAGAGAAGGTGTAGGGCTCAATCAAAAGACCACTATGTATCGGATCCCCCGCAATGCCCGCTGCCGATCATTTTTGGTGAGAATATTCGCCTCCCTGGCTATGGCCTGTGGTTGCAATAGTCCACTTTTTTTGCAGCGGACTGGCCTTTCTGGCTCGCTGCTTCTATCGATCGACATCCCGGTGTGGGTGTGGAGAGACGTGGGATAGAGTCCGGTCCAGACGAATAGATATGCATGGATATGGATCTTTTTGGGTGACAGATTTTTTTTTGCCCTCGCTTGTCTTGGGGTCTCGAGCCCATGGAGGGTGGTTGAAGAAAAATGGTTGGAGAAAAAAAAAAGTAGGCCCTACTTGACCTAGATTAGCTGTTTGCTGTTAGTGGCGTATATTTTTCTCTGGGTTGGATCACTAATATTGGTACCAACAAGAATTGGCCCCGGACGAGGAGGAACCTTAAAAGACCAGACCAGGTCCTCGAGTCGACCCCTAAAACATCTCTGCCCTTCTTCGATGTTTCTTCATGATGATTATCGCAAGATTTTGACAAGGCAGATTATTTTTAAATATTTCTCAAACTTGCTCAGCTAGGGCTGTCCTAGTTAGCGAGAGGTATTCTTTGCAAGCAGCAGTTGCCTTCTGCTTGGCTCATAACAATTCGTTGTCCCATTTAAGCGGCGACTTACACCCATCGACGCAACTCTCAACTCGACCCTAGTCAACTATATTCCAAACCCTTTTTTTTTTGTTCATTCTTGCTGCGCAAGTTCTTTTCGAGTTGTCTGGAGTTTACACCGAAAACAAAAACAAGAAACAAAAAGAACCCATACTCCAAAAATGTCGATCCGCAACACCTGGAACCGCATGCTGCGGAGGACATCCACAGGCTCAACGACATCAAGCTCCTCGGGCTCAGACACAGCCATCACACCGGCCTCGACAGCACCATCGTCGCCGGGCTGGGGCCCCAGCGCGACGTTCTCGTGGCTGGTCCCGACCAGCAGCAAGATCAGCAGCGGCTCGCCCTCGCCGACGTCAGGACCGGCGGTCGCGACACAGCCTCTTCCGCACAGCAAGAGCGACAAGGAGAAGAAGAAGTCGAAAAAGTACTACTCGTCGTCATCCTCGGGCAACAAGAAGCGGGTGCACCCCTCTGAGAGGCCGCTCACCAAGGAGAACCTTCGGCACCAGGAGCTGTTTGCCAACTTCAGCTTTGGGGAGCCCGACGGCAGCAGCAGGGGATTCGGCTCGCGACACTCCTACGACAGTGGAATCAGCCCTTGCAACTCAAGGCGGAACAGCTTTGCGTGATGCTTGAGCTGCCGCGCGTGCATCCTTTCACCAAAGGCTGTCTGTTGAGATTATAATACGTCATGTTTCCTTTCTTTTTCTTTTGTCTCATTTCTTTTGTTACTCAAACCTGGACGGTTGGAACGGGGACATAATGGGCTGGGCTCTGGGCTGGGGAATTGGCGTTGGGGGAAACTGGTGGCAAAATCTATTCTATTTTATCTTTCTTCCCCTTTTCTTTAATTAATGCAGCCTTGGGAGCGTTTTTTTTTTATTCCTGTTATTCCCGGACTTTACACTTTTTGTCGCAAGGGGTCGCAATTCACAAGGCATAGGTGCGGGCCATGCGGGGAAGCAGGGTGTCATCACACACCCACGCCTGCAAATCCCCTCACTCGCAGGGAACTTGGCTTTAATCTGTTGGACGACTTATACAACAAAATTTGTTAATTGATGAAAGTTGGTGGCAAAACACTGCATCTCCGTCCTGCACAGGACATAGGCATTGCGCTGAATGAAAGCAGAAAGTGTAGCTGCAAAACAAAAAGAACGAATTGATCAAACAAATAATACCAAAATGGGTCTCCTTGATCGTCATGTTTATTAGTTGGCCGGTTTACTCAGTGTCATGCTCGTGCCCAAGTGTAATCATTGCACGAAAGAAATTTGATAGTACCCCACGTCGACGTTGGCTTACCTACCTTACCTACCTTGGCAACGAACACAACAAACTAGCCCATTTCATCCGATAGAACAAGACCAGACGACGGGATACATAAAATTCTGACACGTGCATTATATGCAGTTATTTTTGTTTTGTTTTTTTTAACATCCTCAACCCGGGAGATCTGCAGTTTGATATTCCTCGTGACACAAAACAAGCGCCATGGACCCCAAGACTATCGAGACGCCAGCATCCTGCTATGTGGATTTCTGTCTTGTACCAGTGAGTGCCGGCATCGTTTGATCCATGATCTCATCTCGATTGCAGAACAAGAAAAAAAAGAGAGAAGAAGAAATAGAAACAACAAGCCCTGACAGTCTCTGGCATCCTACGCAAAAAAAAACAGGTCGGCACAGGGAACGTCTCTGTCGCCAACGAGGTAGCGGAGGTACAAAAGCTGCTCAAGGCCTCTGGCCTAAAGTACACCATGCACTCGGCTGGCACGACTGTCGGTGAGTCTCCCACCTTGCACTGTACCTTTTTTTTTTCTTTTCTTTTTTCAAAATCTTTCTTTCTTTCTTTAGTTTTTTTTTATTTTTTATTTTTTATTTTTTTTTTTTTATGGTTGCTTTCTTTTTTATTTCTTGCCATTCATGATTTGATTGCTAGAGTTTCGATGATCTGACGAGAGTATGGGTCCTTGTTTTGCGCAGAGGGCAACTGGGATGAAGTCATGAGGGTCATCGGCCAGGCTCACACCGTCGTGCATCGTGGGGGCGTGCAGCGTGTGCAGACGTCGATGCGTGTTGGATCCAGGTGAGAAACCCTTTCCTTCCCGTTTCCTTTTGGTTATACATCCAAAAAAAAAAAAAAAAAAAAAAAAAAAAAAAAAAAAAAAAAAAAAAAAAAAGAAAAAAAAAGAATCAGTCAAAATCCCTTCCCCGTTGACATGGCCCGCTTCTCACTCTTCTGTGGTTCTTGCAGGACCGACAAGAAACAAACGGCGGAGGACAAGGTCAAGAGGGTCCAGGACATTTTGGCATCTTCGTAGTGAGTGCCACTGTTCGGCGTTCACAGTGTGGAATGCAGTAGAGAGAGTTTGTTGAGTTTGTACAAACCAAATAGGATGTTGACAGCGAAGGCCAAGTCAAAAACATAGAGTCATACGTGGTTCGAGCAATGATAACGTGCACTTTTATTATGTTATTCGCTTTCTTTGTACATCCCATCCCCAATCCCCAATTTCCATCCCTCACTCCCATGTTTGCCTACTTTGCATGCATCTAATACTTGCCATCCCAACAATTCTGGTTTCAGCATACCGACCGTACCGAAAAACCGGCAAGTAATATTAAAGTCGACCCCTTTTGAAACAACCCAGGCCGTCTACGCTCGTTGAGTCATCCTCTTGCTCGACTTGCGCATCTGCTTCTCGCGCTCCTTCTCAAGATACTTCTTCTGGGCCTTGGCATCCAGGGCGTTGAGCTCTGCGTCACGCTTGGCTTTGCGCGCCTTCTCGCGCTCGGCTGCCCTCTCCTCGGCCTTTTCCTCCTCGCCAGCCTTTTGGATCTGACGAATAGTCTCATCTCGAACAACCTTCACCTTGCGCATAACCTCTGCGCGGAAGTGACCGACCTGCGTGAGATGGTCGGGCAGGCGAATGAAGTACTGGAAGATGGGCACGAGGTTGGTATAATCATTGTTACCAGGTAGCCTGTACTTGAGGATGATTCGCTTGCGAGGAGTAGTTTGCGCGACACTGCAAGCTGACGTTAGGATTATTGTCCAACACAGACAAGGGGAAGAGGGCAAGACAACTAGGTAAACGACGGGACAAAAACTCACGTGGTTGGCTTGTCAACAGGTTGGTCGGAAACAATGATGTAGTCCAGGAGATCACCAGCCTGCTTGGCTACCTCGATGAGCTGAGGTGTTAGGAGGGCATCGGTGATCTCGGCGCTCTCACTCATGACGCTCAACCAGGGAGGAAGCTTGGGGTGATCCTTGGTGAAGGTAATGGAAACGTCATAGCGATCCTCGCGAAGCTCCTTCATGCGGTCTTTGTTCACAAGGGCCCAAACAAAGTTGTCATAGGTGCTCTTGTTGTCCTTGGTCCGCAGCTCGGTGCTTCCCGGGACTGCCGGCACGACCAAGTTCTCCTTGCCGTCGAAAGGGTAGATGGTCGCCTCGACAGTGTCCTCCGGTGTGGGAATACTGTCGATCAAGAAGCTCAGAAGCATCTCGGGGAAGGTGATGAGCGGGTTGAAGCGCTTGAGCAGGGTCATCTTGACGTCCATGAAGGCCACATTTTGACGGCCAGTCGCATATGTCGCGAACTCAAAGAGGGAGGCTTCCCTGAGGAGCTTCTCGCCGCGGGACTCGTTCAGGGTCTGGAGCGCGGCCATGAGCTCGTCGCCCTCTTTGTCCCCAATGTTGGCCGGGACACCGGCATACCCAACCAGTGAGAACTCGGAGGCGAGGGGTTTGGCATGCGCGCGCATCCATTTACGAGCCTTCGTCCGGTTCAGACTGGCGCCAATGAGGTGGAGAACTAGAACGACAAAGATGCAGGCCAGAACGATTCCTTCATTTCTGAACTCGCTCAGCGAGTGTCTTTCATGAATGTTGTACCATTTCGTCCAGGGCACTGCCGTTGGCTGGCTGCCACCTAGCGTGGGGGTGCTGTCGCTGGTGAGGGGAGCCGCCGCCGGAGTTGGGTCAGGGACCTTGGAAGCAAAGTCGGCGAAGTCTGGTCGAATTTTAATGGTTCGTTAGCGGTAGTCAGAGTGATTAGATGCTTGTCAAGAACGATATAGCTGAGCAGGCAAGATGTGAATGGCGTCCAGCCTGAAAAATAAATATAGAGCAGAAGGATATTAGTACCTGAATCACCGCCTGCTGGCTGCTTCGCAGGGGCCTTGCCGCCCCCAAATAGGTTCTTGACGATGTCAGCCATGATGGTCAATGGCTCGTGTCGTCAATGGGGCTCGATGCGAGGAACAAAACCGAGGCAAGGAGGAGGTGCAAAATTGCCAACCGCGCGATTTCCCCAAAATCCCACTGGTCTTGGATGGTAGGGCCGTGCACCTGGAGACTCGCTAACACCAAGTTGTAATATCAACCAGAGGAAGCTGTGGAGTAAATGCGGGGGCGGCTGGCCCTGAACACCCAACATTTGATGAACTGAAAGGATCAGTACAGGGTAGGTTGAAGGGAGACCCCAAGAGATGATCTGCAGCTGCAAGTAAGGGTGATTACATGCCAAGATACCTACCTACCAACGTCAAGCTTCTTTGGAAACCTAACAAGGTCTGGATTAGTAGTGGGAGAACCTGAAGTATAGAGCGCAAGAAGAAACCAAAGCGAGAGTAGGTCTCTTCACCTGGGGCGTTCTATGTGGCACGAGAATGTGACCCGTTGTCGAAAGTATTGGGTTGGTAACCTCAATTCCTGGTTCGATTTGGAGGGATCTGACGTAGCTAGCTCAAGCTTACAAGCCCGAGGCACATAAGACGGCACACATTGCAACGAATCCATGGGTTGCACATACAAACTACATTGTCAAACAAAATCAATGGCAGCTTCGAAAGCTCGTCAAGTCTACACTCTTGTTTACGCTTTGCCAACGCGAGGCTAGTACGTGTTGTTCCTCTTCACCCAAGTCCAACATGAAGCAAGGATACACTTGGCATGTTTGCAGGCGGCCTCTCTGACATAACTAAGGCCTAGGACGGACGCTTTAGTTGCGTGCAAGGACCAAAGCCAATCGGGCCAAGCGGGCCAACGCCGTCACAATTTTTCCGCGCCGAAAGTATAGCCCGTCAGCGTTTAGTGCTGTAAGCCACCCAAATGGTCTAATCAGCCTGACAACTTGCCCCATGTACATACAATGGGTACGTACCTCTATACAGTACGATATCTCCCTGTCCCGCATACGTACTACTCAGGAGGTACGTTAGCAACTCTAGCTACCTGGTACTCTGCGCAAGGTGTTTCAACCGATGCTCGAGCGCACCGAGGTACTCAAGGTACCTACACAAAAAGTTCTTTGCAGGTCTAATCTCCGATCGCCGAGTGATCGATGCTGCCTTTCCTCCTTTGGCCATCTAATATATGGTGGGTCCGGGATGAAAGAAACAGTGGGACTGGCTCGGGATGGACCACTATGGTGGGAGTGGGAGGGTCACTAACGTTGCAGTAACAGTGGGAGGTACCTACAATAAATGGCGGCTGTCGAAAACAAACAATAGTCTAAGAGGAGAAAAAAAAAAAAAAAAAAAAAAGGAGATGAACCCGCTTGGCAATTTCACGGCCGCGCCGGACACCGACTTACGCTTCTATACGCCATCTTCCGTATTCATTCAGCTGTTGTCTGTCAATCCGGTCTTTTCTGGAATCAAACCTCGAAAACTATAAAATGCGAACCAAAGCCGTTTGAGATACCGTCGAATGCTGCTGCAACTCAACTCCACCTGCTTGAACTAGTGGTACAGCACACATTGGTCATTCAGTCCAATCGCCTGACGACATACCTATCTTACCCGAAGGAGGTCAAGGTTTCGTCGCAACTTGACGCACCCCGGCCCCCCGAGGAAGAAGCTGTAACTCTAGAGGAAACCATCGGGGTACAAACGTCACGGCCACCCTTAAAAGCTGCTCTGGTTCGCTCACACCATGGCGACTTCGGAGCCGTTTCCACTCCTGAGCACCTCAGCCGATCAGCTACACAACGCTGCAGACCGTGTTTCCGCCTCTGCTGTCCGGAGGCGGAGACAATCTAGCGGCCTGGGTTCCGAGTTGCGCGTGGGCGATACGGGAGCCCCCGGCCTGGCTACAAGCATCGCCAATATGGGCCAGAACAAAGTAAGTAGTTGTCATGATGCTTGCTTCAGGTTGCTTGGGTTGCAACCCAACCTGCGCTCGATTTCCGCTTCTCCAAACCGGTCTTTTCTTAGCCTTGCTCAGTCACTGACAACGCCCTCTGCTCTTGCACTCGACAGGATGTCACCAAGCGTGCTCCTCGCAGACGCAAGGCCTACTTCCGCAGGTTCAAACAATTCGCCACCAAGCACACCTGCGTCCTGCCCCTTGTGCTACTCTCCATATTCCTCTCGCTTTACGCCATCAACCCAACCGAATCAAACCCCGTCAGCCGCTTCATTTTCCTATCTTACGAACTACCGCCTGAGGCTCCGGGCAAGCCCCCACAATATGGAAAGGGCCGCTGGGATATCGCCTTCGTCACCTTCTATACTATTGTTCTTTCCTTCACGCGTGAGTTTATCATGCAGGAGCTTTTGCGGCCCCTCTCGCGTTATGCTGGCGTCAAGAGCCGCGGAAAGCAAGCCCGTTTCATGGAGCAGGCCTATACGGCAATTTACTTTGCCATCCTCGGACCCGCTGGCATGTATGTCATGAGCCGCACCCCGGTTTGGTACTTCAACACTCGCGGCATGTACGAGAACTTCCCGCACAAGACCCACGAGGCCTACTTCAAGTTTTATTACCTCTTCCAAGCCGCCTACTGGGCCCAGCAAGCTATCGTCCTCGTCCTCGGCATGGAGAAGCCTCGGAAGGACTTCAAGGAGCTGATTGCCCACCACATTGTGTCCCTGGCCCTTATTGCTCTCAGCTACCGCTTTCACTTCACCTACATTGGCCTTGCCGTCTATGTCACCCATGACATTAGCGATTTCTTCCTCGCTGTAAGTCAAGAATGCCGATGTGTCGTTATCAGACAACTCAACGAAGGACGCAAGATGAACCGCCTCCGCTAACTTCTTTCTTTTGTCTAACCGCAGACGGCCAAGTTAATGAACTACATCGACCACGCCCTCACTGGGCCTTACTTTGCCTTTTTCATGGGCGTCTGGATCTACCTCCGTCATTTCATCAACCTGCGCATCATCTGGAGTTTGCTCACCGAGTTCCAGACTGTCGGCCCCTTTGAGCTGAACTGGGAAACCCAGCAGTACAAGTGCCGCCTGTCGCAGGTCATAACACTGAGCTTGTTGTCTTCGCTCCAGGCTTTGAACCTCTTCTGGCTGTTCTTCATCGTCCGCATCGCCTACCGCTTCGTCTTTAACGACAACCTTAGGGACGACCGCTCCGATGTCGAGAGCGAAGCCGAGGACTCGGCCGGCCCCGCCGCCACCGCCACGGCCAACGGAGCGTCAACGGCGAACGGCTCGGCCATCAAGAAGAGGAAATAGACGGCTTAGGGCGCGATGTGTCCCACTGCCCATGTCGCTACGCCCTGATTCCTTGGCTTGTTTTGGATAAGACTCGATCTGGACCGCAAACAAAGGAAGGGCTTGCGTACAATCTACTTCCATCTGATGTGTACAACCACAGCTTGCTTGAGTACAGGAGTATTATATATAAGCAATGGTTACGAGATGCGAAGCGGAGAAAGAAAAAACGAGGGCAAATTTCGGTTATTAATCTCAGGCCCCATGCTGCAGGGACCACGATTACCTTTTGCGTGACTTGACATTGTATGCCTAGTCGCCAGGGTGCATGATAATGAAGGGGTACGGCTTTTGTTTTTCTTCTTGTAAATATGTTAAGCATAGCTAGTCACCTGTTTAATAAGTTAGGGTAGCAGTGTAGGTTCCGATAATTGGATCTCCATTTTTCACCAGTCTATATTCCACTGAGCGGTCAAGAATTTTGTAGACTGATGTAGTTCAGGCCTTCAACAAAGTCGTATTGATCAAGTTTCTGGAAATCCAGACCAGATTATGGCGTTCCTTGACTCTGAAGCTAGAAAAAAAAAATAGGTAAACAAGGTTGAGGAGGATCTCTAATGGAATCCCAGTCATCTACAAGGTTAGAACAACCGGCCTTTGCTGGCGTCTAGGCGAAATCTCAACCTTTCCTGGGACTTAAATCCCGATTGCGTTTTATATAAACCAGACAAAAGCGCCGCCCATGCTATGACAAACAATTATGACAAGAGGCAATGAAAATCTTCCAGGAAAAGGAAAGATTAAAGAAAAAGAAACAGAAAAAAAAAGTCTGGGAAAAATCGTCGCTCGTGAGTCGAGAAAATGAGGAATCGTTGCAGATGCTTCGGTAGTGCCCCAAGAATAGTGCAAGTTGTTTAGAAACTCTCCCTAGTGTACTGCTTGGGCATTACAGATGGGTGGCTCGGAAGATAGTTTTGTTGAGAGGAAAAAAAAAAAAAAAGATGAAGGAGAGGCAAACCCATAAAGCTGAAGCGAAATGTACAGAAACGTTATATAACCTCCCACTATAAATCGGGTGGGGGTGGTTGATTGGTTGTCTTATTATCATTAGGGGGCTTTGTGTGTGTATCATCATCCGACGTGGACGATTCTTCAGACAATGCATTCGTTGTCTGAAGGACTGTCGATGAGCCGGCACTGGTGTTGCCGTAGCAGCCATCGCTGTCGTCTGTGTGATCCTGCTGCTTGCCACTGGCCTTGGCAAACTTGGCCTGCCTGGCTAGCTTTTCTGCTCGTCGAGCAGCGTCGCGGGCTTCCATAGCAGCCCTCTCCGCCTTGCTCTGTTTCTCCCACATGGAAGCGTACTTGCCATTCAACTTGAGGAGTTCCGAGTGGGTGCCTTTCTCGGCGATCATGCCTGCCCGGAGCACAATGATTTGATCGGCGTGGGTGATGGTAGAGAGACGGTGCCTGTGGAATCAGTGGTTGATTAGCGGGGACAGCCTCTCCGAAGCAGCGCTACAATTGCAGCAAGCAGATGAATATTCTCAACTTACGCGATAATCAGCAACGTTCGGTCTTGACCCAGGTGGTTTCCATTGATCAACTGGGACTGGATCTGTTGCTCCGTCTCACTATCAAGAGCCGAAGTAGCCTCGTCAAGCATGATGATTCGTGGTTGCTTGAGTATCAACCGAGCAATCGCAACACGCTGTTTCTCACCACCGCTTAACCGAAGACCACGCTCGCCAACCTTGGTGTTATAGCCTTCGGGGAAGCTCATTATACGGTCGTGTATGCTTGCAGACTTGCAAGCCTCGTATACTTGTTCGTCGGTGGCATCCTGGTTGGCGTATCTCAGGTTGTACATAATAGACTCATTGAAGAGAATGGTATCTTGCGGGACAACTCCAATTGCTCGCCGAACCGAGTCGATGGTGAGATCTTTCACGTCGTGGCCGTCGACCTCTATGCTGCCCTCGTGGCAGTTGTAATACCGGAACATGAGGCGGAATATGGTAGACTTGCCGCCACCAGATTCACCAACAAAAGCAGTGGTGGTGCCCGGCTTGCATTCAAAGGAAATGTCCTTCAAGGCCGGCCGCTTTCCATCGTACCAGAACTTGACCTTGTTCCAGCGGATGTGCCCTTTGCTGGGAGGAAGTGGGCGAACCCCCGGCCGGTCGACCACTGTCGGCGAGATTTTGAAAAGCTCCAGAAGCCGCTCGCCTGATATCATGGCCTGTTGCACGGTCCGGTAGAACGTGCCGAAGAAGTTCAGCGGCCCTTGCAGTTGGCCCAGGTACGTGATCAGCATTGCAAACTGACCAATCGTCTTGGCACCAATTACGACGTCGTAAGCCCCGATAATCAAGAGAAGCAGCATCCCCACCATGAAAACCAGGTTTTGGCAGATGTTCATGTTGTTAATGCCCCACGTGACATTGGCCTCGGCCGCCTGGTAGTTGCGGATGGCTTGGCGATACCGATTAAACTCAAAATCCTCGGCGTTGAAGTATTTGACCGTTTCATAGCTTACGATGGAGTCGTTCTTGACTGCCTCCTCTTCCCTGTCTGCGTTGACCATTTCTCGTCGCTGATCCGCCCGAGTGGCCGCCATGCGCACGGTAAGGAACAGGTATGCGAAGGTCATGACGGAGACGCACACAGCGTAGACACTGTTGAAAGACCAGCCAAAGTAAAAAATGGCGATAAAGAGGTCGATAAGGGTGGGAAACACCTGGAATGTAACCTGTTCGAGAAACTGGTTGATGGACGCCCCCTTATTTAGCGCGGACAAGACCTCGCCAGTCCTTTTGGAGAGGTGGAAATCGAGAGAGAGCGAGTGGACATGTTCAAAAGCTGCCGAGGTCAGCGCGCGGTAGCAGTATTGGGACACAGGAATCCAAAGAATGGCTCTTATGGATCCCAACAGTCCCGACTGCCCCTGCAGCATTTTGGTCCCGATCAGCAGAGCAAGATCTCGCCAGGGCATGGTGCGGCCGTCCACAGTATTGAGCGTCTCTTGCAAGCTGTCCACAAGGCGGCCTGTCTGGATAGGCACTACAACGTTGACCATGCGCTGAAAAATGAGAATGACGAAGCAGAGCAATACAACCAGTTGGAGGTTTCTCGAGTCTCGCGGCCACAGGTAAGGAAAGAAGAGCGAGTATCCTCTCGCATATTCCCACCACGTCTTGTGTGGCAGCTTGTTTGGACGATAGAAGGCTGCCTCAGCCTCGCGATTTGGCCCACCAGACTGTCCGTTGACAGGCCCCTGAGCGGCATTAGCCATGCCGTTCTGACTGCTGCGCCTGTTCTCGCGGTCGCGGCCATTGCCGTTCATGGTAACGTATCCATTTTGTGATGTTTGACGCTGGCCGAGGAGTGGAGTAGTCTCGTCGTTGCCATTATCACGATTCCTCCGCGATCCGCTCCTTCGACGGTTCTGAACCTGCGACTGGCTCTGAGGCTGGGTTTCTGCCTCCTGCTCACGCTTTTCTGCCACGGTGAAAGTTCGTCGTCCAGCAAGACTCAGATATAGAGCCAAGACGCCGATCAAGTTAGCAACGCGAAAAGCGCCAATGGTAAGGTCGGCAATATCGTTTCCAGCTGGCCCGGTAAGGTTCTCGTTCGACGTAGCCGTGTAGGATTCCGAAACTCGAGCAAAGAGCGCGCCGAGGACAACGCTCTCAGTTACAAGGCTGACGGACCAAACCAATAAGTGAACAAAGTTAGGGCTATCCTGCCAGTCGAACAGTGTCAGTAGCACATAGCCGTAAAGTGAACCGGTTCCGACGACATAGACCTGTTGAGCCGCTATGTTAGTTTGAATACAATAAGGGAGTCCTTGGTGTAGAGGGTTCTTTTTTTCGCCTCGCCATCTTTTTTTCACGTACAAAAGACTCCTCCCGGCACCACCATTGTTGCGGTGCTTTATCAGCAATGTAGGATGTTTTTGGCAACAGGCGGTCAGCGTTGGCCATGACCTGGACTGCCAAGTTTGCTGCATTTGCGAGAAACGAGAGGACTATCAAAGTAGTCGCACCCTGGAAAGTCCGTCGAGAGGCGCGGCCGAAAGAACCCTCTGTGATGTCTGTCACGGCAGGATTCCGGCGCATCTTGGTCACAGGCAGGGGGCGGCCGCCAGGGCCCTTGGCCTCCGTCTGCAAAGCATTCTCCTCTCTCTGGCTGGTAAAAACCCCATGAAGGGCTGTGGCCAATATAAAAGTAATGAGGAGGATGAGGGGTGAGAGAAGCTGGGACCAGGAGTATACGGCTTCGGTCAGCGGGCTGCGGTTGGACTGAATCAACGTGAGGTCGTCCATAGCTATTTGCGCTGAAGATGGGACAAAATATGGTAAGCAATGAGTTATCACACTTGGCTGCTCGAGCCAGCCAGGGCCGTGGTTTGGTTTTACTCCCGAGGGATGAACATACAATCCAGAGAAAACACGCTGGGCTGAAAGCCGGGGTTTGTTATCACGTAGGTTCTAAATCCTCGGGATCATCTCTCCCTGGTACTGAGTGGCGACAAAGCCGCGCTTCTGCAAAGCGAGGCCGTGATCTTTTGGTCTGCTGGTGTGGGGTCGGGGGGGGGGGGGCCACGACAAGAGTTCTTCTCGGTGGCGTCTTGTGCCGGGTATCGATGAGGCGAAATTTGTTGCCGAACAGGGTCCTGCAGGATCAAAGGGGGCCCGGCAAGGTGGTCCAGCAAAGGACTCCAGGTAAGGCTCCAGAGAAGAGGCAGCTGATGTTGACAGGGAAGCCGGGCTGGCGCGGCGGAGCAGCTAAGTATATGCGATCGGTATGCAGATCTAAGTGGGCGTGGGGTGTATGTGTGCGTGCCGTTTCGGACAGTTCGTTCGAATTTTAGAACCAGGAGTGCCGCACGTAGCCGGCGTGCACAGAAGACAAAAGATCTAACGGTTGGGAAACCAAACCGGGTCCGCAAGCAGGTGATCGATCTGACGGGGGCGACTCAGGCTAGTACGGAGTACGGCCCTTGATGGTGGGTGGGCTTGGTAGCGCAGCCACGGAGGTACAGCCTCAACAGCGGTCCTGGGACACCAATTCAAAATAAAAAAATAAAAAAAAATTGAAGCGAGCGAATGTTGACGGTCGTGGAGGCGGGCTGTCGAGAATGGCGTCGAGAGGATATTGATGGCGGTGGAGAACAAGCAGAGAAGGACTCGAGACTCGACAAAAACAATGGGTCGAGGGATCTGCCACCGGGAGGCCTCTACTTTGAACCGCAGATGGAGCGAGGAGAAAAGAGAGAGAGAGAGGAAGTAAAAAAAGAAAAAAAGAAAAAGGAAAAAAAGGAAGACCACAAGAGCAAAAGAAGAAAAATTCAAAATCCAAACGAAAATCAAGAGACATAGAGAGAGTGAGAGAGAGAAAAAAAAATTAACAAAGATAAAATCAAATAATAAAAAATAATGGAATAGCCGACCGACACAACAGCAGCCTGCTTGTGTTGCTGCCGTCTGCAGTGCAGCACAGGTGGGTGTGTGCGAAACGAATTGGCGGGTGGAGGGTGTGTGCAGAAACAGTAGTGGGGCTTGCAGGTGACTTTCACCGGCAGCCTAGTGGCAAACCGATTGATCGTTCTTGATTAGTCCCGAATAGTAGCGGACTGTTCCGGACTGTACACCGAGTCAAGTTTGTCCTTCCACAAACAAGCAAGAAAAAGGAGCGGGTATCCGTAGACACACAAATGAGCAACACAAATAATACGGGAAGACAGGATGGCTCTATTTCTGGGTTCGCAAGTCTACATTGGTAACGGTTCCGCATCCAAGGGAGCACACGAGCAAACAAGGCAATTAGGGGTCTTCTTGCCGGGCAGGCCCTGGTTCCGTGAACCTGCCTCTCTGTCCCTCTCACACTCGGGTGTCCACCGCCAGACAGACAAGACTCGCGGCTGTCTGTCAAGTTAGGTAACATGCACACAGGGCCGAGGATTCTAATTTTTAGCGCCCTGTGATACGACCACGAGCGTGAAGCTAGCTTGGGGTCAGTGGAGGTCAGATCAGGTCTGGTCAGCCCAGACGTGCTTACGCAAGGCGATCAAAGGCAAAATCCGATGTCAGGATTTTTATTATTTACCTACAAAGTAGAGGGATGGTTTTTTTTTTTTTTTTTCTGTTCAAACGCCTTTCGAAAGACGTTCCGCTCCGAATTGCTTCTTTGCTCTGTGAATTGGTTTCTCCTCCTCTCGAGATCCTGGGATTCACTTGCTTCTTGTTTTTTCACAGCCTTCAATTTCTCGTCGCGTGGTGCTTACCATGCACTTACTTGCCTGGACCCAGAAGCCTGGCGGTTGAAGCCCAGGTACAGCCTCCCTGGGCCCACCTTGGGCTAAGGTCCGACTGGGGACCTCGTTCTCAAAAGTGGGCTTGGGGTGTGTGACTCTGTGTGGATTTCTGGGATGGCCGTCGAAGCAAGTTCCCAGTTGAGGTCTCCTTGCAGATGACCTAGAGGCTAGACGCGGAGAGTCAGACACACAAGGACGTGTCATACGTAGTCACAGTCGGTGCTAAGTTAGGGCGAGGGTAGGTACTGCGTAGTTACGTAGTACTTTAGTAGTCGGGTAGGCAGGCAGGCGAGCAGTAGGTGTCGGCCATATTAGCACAAGCCAGACAGACAGTGGCCAAGAAAAAGCAAGCTGCCTTCCCCAAGATCTGAGAATGCCGTATGCACAGGCGCCCTGGCCTGTGTGAAAAGGAAAGACGTGGTACTGTAGGTAATTAGGGCGACCCCAAGCGCCCCAATGCGCCCGTTGCTCCGTTGAAGCCATCGACTAAAAAGAAAAAGACTGGAGACTGGAGACCGCCGTCTGGATCCGGCAGTGCCACCGCTCCACAAACCCTGAAGCGGCGGCCAATGTTAGCTGTTACTATATGCTTTGAGAGGCAGGTCAGACAGATGACAGGGATATACTATATACTGTACTGTACTGTCCCTCAAAACTCGTGGGTGCTTACGGTACATACTATGGTATCCAATAGTAATAGATACTATTTGCTTGTAGTCTACTTTTCTGTAGGAGTGGAGGAGGTCTTCTAGAGTCTCGACTCTGCCCAGAATACCGGATTCGACCAAGATCAACAACGAGGCGCGGCTCGGTTCGCTGACAATGCGTCTAAAAAAGTAAAAATAAAAGAAACTTAGGATAAAATCAACGAGAAAAAAACATTGGAATGGGGTTTTCCGAGCGATCAAAAAGTTGTCAATGTGCAGAAAGATGCTTTTTCTTCTAGTCCTGCTGCCATAAAGTTGGGTGAGAAAACTTGGCTTCGGACGAACCAATGGGGAACCAATAGTGAACCTATCAGAGCAAAGATGACGGTCGCCAAAATAAGGGATAAAAGGAAGGGAGGAAAGAAGCTTCGTTCCACGTGGAACGAGTGAGTTGCCAAAAGCAGCAATCAATCAACAGCAAAGAAAGGCCCGAAGCAACAAATGGGTAATCGAGATGGACACACCGGACGAAAAAAAAAAAAAAAAAAAAAAAGTGAACGGATACGTCGTTCGTCTCTGGGATGGTCGAATTGGATAAAGCCTCCCTCACCCACCATGTCTGCCGGTAAATCGATACCTTGCATGATGGAAGGATGGGCCAACGTCAGGGTGCATTGAAGTAGGTGAGGAATGGATGGATGGTACTTTACGGCGTACATTTCGTGCCTGATTAGGTACCTGATTTTCGCAACCAATCCTTTGCTTGATGCCATTGGATCCCCTCCGACCTGAACGAGGTAATGACATCGAGCCTACTAATAACTGTATCGAACAGACATAATTTAGGGAGCCGCTTGAGGCCGTAAGATGCCTCGCTTCGCGTCACTATGGGTTGCCGATCGTACTGCATTGGGCTACCTACATTTGATTTACATGTAGGTAAGAAGCCAATCGACGCATAGGTCTTGTTATTTCGCAGGAGAATTGACATGGCTGGCATGGCTAAAATAAACCCCAGCAACCACCAGCCATGTTACCAAAACTCTACTGTATAGCCCCAAACAAAACATCTCCGCACTTCTGACTACGAGTACGCCCTCCGGCAATCGATCGTCATAGTGTAACTTGAGGTGGACCCGAATCTCAACTCGAGGGAGTGTATTCGATGTGATTGATAATTTTATTACTAGGCCATTCTGCACCGAGTAAACCCGAGGGCGCATATAGAAAGTCTAGACCGCTCTGCTGACAGGGGTGAGGGCCAATCGGAAACAGGCAAAAAGAAGTGAGAGGTCCTTTTCCGAATTGTCTGTCACACGCTTCAGGCGGCTGTTCCGACTTACTGCTTTTCCCTATCGACACATCTATAAAGCAATTAGCGATTGGCCTATAGCCTTCGGATACTTGCACACTGATTCCAATGCTACACAGGATGGTTATAGTTTGTGCGACAGAAAAAGAAAAAAAAAAGAGAGAGGGAGAGGTACAATCAGACATCCATACGACAATCAGCAATAGCCATAGTGTGTACGCGAAGGGGACAGGTCCCGTTCGCCTTGGTAAACACGGCTCGCGAGCCTTGGCAATTAAAGCGGTCCTGTTCTACCCTTTGGGTTCTATCCTTCCTGGAAACTTCACCGGTCGGCCAGATTGGGCCACGGAGACACATAACGGTCCATTGCCGCATCAGATCTTGGTGATGTATGGAGTATTTGCAAGCCATGGTGGCAGGCATGAGATGCGAGGTATATTTGTCAAGAGAATGTTATCCGTACTTTGGCGGAACCGCGCACACTCATCTTACTTCACGTGAGTAATTCTTGCGTCACCGCACTTTTGCCTTGCTTCTGGTTGTTTCCAGATTCTTTCTGTCGAGAAGCAAACAAAGAGGACAATAAAACAAAAAAGTGTTGAGGTTCGACACATTTTGCAACCTGCTGCCAAGCAACACACCACGCACACTTTGCACACCTACCCTATAGAGTATGCAGAGTGGGGTATCCTCGTTGTCACCCCCGGAACGGACCAGCCAAACGGCTGTAGCCCGCTCCTTCACCGCTTTTACCTGGAGCGCCAACATTGCAGCTCTCCATGCGCGGCGTGCAGGACGGGCTGCAGTGACCGTTGATATCAGTCTCTGGTCCGTTGACCCACTCCCAATCGTGGCCTGTATATGGATGGGCAAGACTCCGGATATAAACGGGGTGGTTGTTAAGTAAAGTCTATTGGCGCTCAAGTTGTATCAGGACTCTATACTTACTGTCTGCTTATGCTGGGTCCGGCGACAGGCTGTGTCACTAACCGAAGCCCCGACCGCCTTTTCTGTCTACCTTATTTAATATATCTATGACGGATAAGATATTGACATGCGTCTCGTCAAGGTCATTGTCCGACAAGGATGCGTGCTGCGAGAATTCCAGGAAGCCTACCGGGCTTCGTCAATGCTCCCACGTGAAGTGCACTGTGGCTGGTCATGGTACAACCCAAAGTGCACGGCGAGAATAATCACTTTCCGCCCATTGGTCTTTGATCGGTGGTATTTAGTGGGTGTCAAACTGATTAATGGGAACATCTGTAACTGCAGCTGGCCGGCATTGGCAAGCAATGAGACTCCAGTGATCAACGGTGCCGACTGGCATCACAGGATGCGCTCCATACGCAGTATGCTGTGTGTACCGGGGTCGAAAGTACTGCCAACTATGGACTAGGGCAGAATTAGTCCCGTACCAGGTAGACGGGACAAGCAATACTCTTACCAGGCGAGTTCGGGTACGACTAGTCTAGGGCTGCTTGCCCTTGTTCTTCTTCGAATCTAGCTTCTTCCGACATAGCGTCCGCTCACCGGTAGGACTATCAAGGTTTGACCCCGATAATCAGCGCTCATCCTGAGGGCAAGTCTGCGTAGACAACCGTCGGCAAGTATATCAAGCGCAAGTTGCGCGGGTGCTTCAATAGTGGTACAAACGCTTGCCGGGCCAGCTGTTCAAAAGAGTGCAACCTAGGTACTCTCATAGGACCGAATTTCAGCTCGTTTTGTTTTTGTTTTGTTCGTGCCGAAAGCACCGAACTGACTAGCATGGCTGGCTCGACATAGTTTTGTCGCTCATCCCATCGGCTGGTCCGAATGCTTTTTCCAGGTCCCTTGTGTCAGCCTCGTGTCTTGGCTTCAAAAACAAGGATGCGCGAGTCGGACTTGAAAGACAGATGGGGTGTACCATGAGCCATCTTCGAGACGTGCTAGTTATACCTAGTCAGAGTCGTCTTTGCGGAGTAAATGTGCCTTTGAAAGCCCTCAGAACAAGGATTGCTACTGAGGATTGGTAATGTAAGGCCGTGGCAATATGTGTGTCATTGCAACTAGATGCGCCACCAAGATATATATTCTTGAAACTATGGTATTATAGAGCGCATTGGATTTCAACTGCTGAACGACCTGATATCTTGTATGTTTCGTTAGTAATCCCAACCGATCAAAGACGAAAGGCTGGCTAAGGCATGCTATGCTCGACCGGAACGCGTCTGGTGGATAGGTAATTGCACGATTCGTCTGCCGTGTTCTTGTGTAGTGTTTTGGCTACTACCGTACAAGACTGGTTGCGGGGATTGGAGCAATCAAGCTCAGCTACTTGCATGGGTAGTCTTTTTACTGTGCAAGTCGACTCGCCTCAATGAAATAAATATACATAAAAATGAGTCTACCTAGCGATTGTGGCAAACATATTACAACTATTGAGGTTTTGTCATCCCAGGCAGCAGGTAGACGCCATTTTTGCAAGCAAAGGGATTTGAGGGTTTCCGATGGAATCTTATCGAAGCTTCCCTTGTAGCTCGCCATCATTGCTGAGTGATGAGCACAGGTTCGCTTTTGAGGCCACCTTTGCGAGTCTAGTTGACTTGGTGGGGCAGCTTGCTAATCCGCCACGAGTGGCCAAAATCTGTGGCTGAACGGCTTGCTCGGAACCACTTTGAGTGGTAAGGAAGCTCCGACCACGTACCAAGACCAGCCAGCCCAGGTGTCAATGGGGAGAGCTAGGTAATCGTCATCAATTAGAAGCCTAGTAGCTAGCCCTGGGCCTTTTCGACTTTGTACAAACTTTCAGCTTTCTTTCAAACCCAACCTCCAACCATCTCAAAAAAACAGACATTTCACCACTGATCCTAATATCAACAACGACGACTCGCCTGCTGTTGAAATTTCGACGCTGGGCATTGCAACTTATTTCCCCAGCGCACGACACCCCGCTCTCGAGTACTCAGGGTATTCCGACATTTCCCAGTTCGTCTTGAGCACACTGCTCTTTTGTAGACAAGATGTCTGCCGACCCATCACAGGACCCTCCCAAGAAGAAGGTCAACTTGGCGTAAGAAACCCTCAAACCGGATGGATTAGCTGCTTGCAAAGCAGAGATGCTGACCGAGTACGATTTCAGCGATGTATCTGGCGCCGATGTTAAGGAGGTCCGTTTGCATTCCTTACCCTCAGTGACGAAACGATTGCATCGTCATCAGATTTGCATCGACAGCATGATCTAACATCAATCTACAGGAGTCGGATGTGGCAACCGCAATTTTGAAGAAGAAGAAGAAGCCTAATCAGTTGATGTATGTTGGAAAATCGCGACCGCGACCCTGCTTCCCTCCGATACCCGGGAAACACTAACATCGATGCCTCGTTGACAGGGTTGCCGATGCCACAAATGATGACAACTCCATCATCGCACTCTCCAACAGCACCATGGAGGCTTTACAGCTCTTCCGTGGTGACACTGTCCTTGTCAGGGGAAAGAAGCGGAAGGACACAGTCCTGATCGTCCTAGCTGATGATGAGCTGGATGATGGAAGCGCACGACTCAACCGTGTGGTGCGTCATAACCTTAGGGTCAAGCATGGAGATGTTGTCACTATCCACCCCTGCCCTGACATCAAATATGTGAGTATTAGCAATCATTCCACAAAATTGCAGGCTGGTCCTAGGCCGAATGATGTTGCACCAGCGCACTACTAACCTTCACCACAGGCCAAACGAATTGCCGTTCTGCCGATTGCCGACACCGTAGAAGGCCTGACGGGCTCCCTATTCGATGTCTTCCTGGCACCCTATTTCCGGGAGGCCTACCGTCCAGTCCGCCAAGGCGACATTTTCCTGGTTCGTGGTGGCATGCGTCAAGTCGAGTTTAAGGTTGTTGAGGTCGACCCTCCGGAGTACGGTATCGTAGCCCAAGACACGGTCATCCACTGCGAGGGCGAGCCCATTCAGCGCGATGAGGAGGAGAACAACCTCAACGAGGTTGGCTACGACGACATTGGTGGCTGCAGGAAGCAGATGGCACAGATCCGTGAGATGGTAGAGCTTCCTCTTCGCCATCCTCAGCTATTCAAGTCCATCGGAATCAAGCCTCCGCGTGGTGTCCTCCTCTATGGACCTCCTGGAACCGGAAAGACGCTCATGGCTCGAGCTGTCGCAAACGAGACTGGCGCTTTCTTCTTCCTTATTAACGGCCCCGAGATCATGTCAAAGATGGCTGGCGAGTCTGAGTCCAATCTGCGCAAGGCCTTCGAGGAGGCTGAGAAGAATTCACCGGCCATCATCTTTATTGATGAGATCGATTCCATTGCACCAAAACGTGAGAAGACAAACGGCGAAGTTGAGCGACGTGTCGTTTCGCAGCTCTTGACCCTCATGGACGGCATGAAGGCGCGTTCCAACGTTGTGGTTATGGCCGCAACCAACAGGCCTAACTCTATCGACCCTGCCCTGCGCCGATTTGGACGTTTCGATCGTGAGGTTGACATCGGAATTCCGGACCCGACCGGTCGTTTGGAGATCCTCCAAATCCACACCAAGAACATGAAGCTTGGTGATGATGTGGACTTGGAGCAAATCGCCGCTGAGACGCACGGTTACGTTGGTTCTGATGTTGCAGCTCTTTGCTCAGAGGCGGCCATGCAACAGATTCGCGAGAAGATGGATCTCATCGACCTTGACGAGGATACCATTGATGCTGAGGTCCTCGACTCTCTAGGTGTCACCATGGAGAACTTCCGCTTTGCTCTTGGCGTTTCCAACCCTTCTGCTCTGCGCGAGGTTGCAGTTGTCGAGGTTCCCAACGTTCGTTGGGAGGATATTGGTGGTCTGGATGAGGTCAAGCAGGACCTCAGGGAACAGGTTCAGTACCCAGTTGACCACCCCGAGAAATTCCTCAAGTTTGGTCTCTCACCATCACGTGGCGTCCTTTTCTACGGTCCTCCGGGTACCGGAAAGACCATGCTGGCCAAGGCCGTTGCCAACGAGTGTGCAGCCAACTTCATATCTGTCAAGGGTCCAGAGTTGCTCAGCATGTGGTTTGGAGAGTCGGAAAGCAACATCCGTGACATCTTTGACAAGGCACGCGCTGCGGCGCCTTGCATCGTCTTCCTTGATGAGCTTGACTCCATCGCCAAGGCCCGTGGAGGCTCCGTGGGTGACGCCGGTGGTGCATCGGACCGTGTTGTGAACCAGCTGCTAACGGGTAAGCCACTATTATTCCTTCTGTAACCCGTCTGCATCACAATCTGCAACCACTGTATACTAATTGTGACTCCTGTACAGAGATGGACGGTATGACTTCCAAGAAGAATGTGTTCGTTATTGGAGCGACCAACCGCCCGGAGCAACTGGACCCCGCCCTTTGCCGTCCTGGTCGACTTGACTCGCTTATCTACGTGCCGCTTCCTGACGAGCTGGGCCGCCTCAGCATTCTCAAGGCCCAGCTGCGCAAAACGCCTGTCTCGGATGATGTTGACCTTCAGTACATTGCCAGCAAGACGCATGGCTTTTCTGGAGCCGATCTTGGGTTTATCACCCAGCGTGCCGTCAAGATCGCCATCAAGGAGTCTATCACTGCTGACATCAACCGCACTAAGGCTCTCGAGGCTGCAGGCGAGGATGTCCCCATGGACGAGGATGCTGAGGATCCTGTGCCTGAGTTGACGAAGCGTCACTTTGAGGAGGCCATGCAACAGGCTCGCAAGTCGGTCAGCGACGTCGAGATCCGCCGCTACGAGGCTTTCGCCCAGCAGATGAAGAATGCTGGCCCGGGTGCCTTTTTCAAGTTCCCTGAAGGCGCGGGTGCACCGGCAGCCAGCGGCGGCGAGTCTTTTAACGACGGTGGTAACGACGATGGTCTGTACGACTAAGCCCTCTGATTTCATCTCCGGCACTACTCGAGCCTTTGTACACTACACCTTTGCTTCATTCGACTGGATTTTGACATGACTGAGCCCGGCGCGGCCAGGGAACAATGGCATTCACTGGGCTCGGCCGTTTTGGAATTGGTTGACTTGGGCAATGCTCATTTGCGGTCTCATACGCTGGTTTCGTGATTTCTAGAACAAGTGCGATGGAATAGGTAGATTGGCTGGATTCGCACTTGGCTGGAGGAGGCCACAGTATGGCCTCGGGCAGTGAATGAAATATTATAAAGACCGATTTCTATTGGAGTTCTCGACTGGCGAGGGTCTAGATGGATTAATTCGCTTGGAAAAGCCTCCGGGCTCCTCTTATCATACACGTGAATGACCAAAATCCTTGACCATCCTGCTGCGTGATGATAAGTGGTGATAGCTTAAACTCACACCACCTACTTGATAACGGTAATCTCGTGTTGACACACTGAGAGTACAACCAGACTAATAGATCTCAGCGAAAGTCATATTATCCGCCGTGTTCAACAAATGGGAAGTGTTGATTATGTGGTTACTTGAAACCCAACAGAGGTACACGTATGCAAAAAAATGGCCGTGGTTCACCATGACGCTGGCAATATGTCGTTTGTGTCATGTCGGATGCTATTTAATATGTAAAGGTGTCTTTCACTTGTGTTGCGTTGTCCAGGAGCCAAGAAAGTGGGCGACCCTTCTCCAAGACGCCTTGACCGTCCTGGCACCATGTACTACATGCGAAGTGATGTATCGTCATCCTCCCATACACAACTTGTCGGCGTGTTGCCATCTCTTCTGTTTTCTGCACATGTCTAGCACCGAGCCATTACTTTTCTTTTTATTCTCATTTTTTTTTATATTTTTTTTTTCTTCTTCTGCTTTTGCCAACTCCGCAGGCAACCTCGATCGAGGCAACTAGCAAAGATGAAATACTCCCCAATCTGTCCGTTCTGGGGATTAGAATAGGAACATTCAGGTAGTACCATTCTCTTCCGAGAACTCCACTAAATCAACCAGGCAGTCCATGGTCACCTTGAGCGCCTCGTCGACCACGGCCTGCGGCACAGCCAGGTTCAACGTCGACTCTGCGCCGGCGTCACCGTTTGCCTTTTTGCCGTTGGTCTCGCTCGCGCCGTTGGTGGCCGACGATGACGAGTTCGCCACCGCCGCTGCCGTGCTCTGCCTGACATCCTCCAGGACCTTGTCGAGGAGGGCGGGGAATGTGGTGATGTCGCCGGCGCGGAGAAGCGAGAGTGCGTGTTGCTGGATCTGGGTAGGCCAGTTGGCTGGGTGTGCGTTGAGGGAGTGGAGGAGAGCGTCTTGGATCCTGTTTTTGTGAGACATTGAATGGCAGGTTAGCAAAAGAGCTAGCAAGGGATAGCTGGGCTACAAGATCAAGCCAGAGGTGGGGGGTGGGTTGCTCACTTGACTGAGAGCTCGTCGTTTATTAAGAGGGTGTTAATCTGAGATCTAAGATCCGTGTCCATAGTTGCGGCGGTATAACTTGTCGCCGCAGGGGACACTTTTAGTGGCGTCGGTGGGTTTGACATGGCGGGCGAGTTTCGAAGGTCTGATGCTCTCGAGGTCTTCGGGTAGGTGAGCTTCCTCTTGGTATTTCCTGAAGCTTTGCGAAGGTACTGGCGGCGTATGCAGAAAAAAAGGGGGAAAAAGAGTTTCAAAGAGATTATAGAAGGAACAAAACAAATATCAAAAAAGCCTGCTTGTCCTGGTCGTCTCTTGTTATTTTTGCTAGGCGACAGAGCTTCTCTCGTTGGGTTGACGACCTTTCATGGCAACACCCAGCCTGCATGCAGCAAACGGCGGCGATCGCTTTTTGGGGGGGTCCTGCAAAGAAAAGCCCGACTGATTAGTAAAAGATAGATCGATCACAAGCAGCCACGTCCAGTCGCCAGAGTACCATGAGAAAACAAGTGCGTATAATTTTGAAACAAGAGTGCCAAAGATACCTACGCGATTTGCCTGTCAAACAATCGCCCCGAATATGACCAAATCCACAGGCGGCCAATGGAGCTCTCTTCCTGTATTCATCTAGGGCACGCACCTTGGGTAGTTTACGCGCCTTTCAGGATGGGATAAGCGCGACGAACTCCGACGAGGCTGCACTCGGCTTAATGTAAATAGCCTGGGGGAAATTCGCAGTTCCACTTATTCAAGAACTCATTCTGGGCCCAAGCCAATAGGATCATGGCCTAAGCTTTGATGGCGGGATGCCAGGTGGGGGGCCACTGCGGGGATAAGAGCAAGGCTACATGTGCCGGATTAGCACAAGCACCACAGGTAAGATCTATCTATCCATGAACGGGTAGCAGCACGGGCGCATCCTTGTCGTGATTCCATCGCGCATTCATCACCAACCCCACCATGGAAAAGTTGGCCCCTGGCTGAAGCAGGGCGTGCACAGGCAGGTACGAGAGTATTTGGCCGATTATAAAAAGAAAAAATGCCGGTTAGTTATGTTCTTCCTTTCTTTTTCTTTTCTGCTTTTTTAATAGTCACGTCAGGACAGTTGGTTGCTATCAACATCATATCAAATAGAACTGCACAATGGTGGGGTTAGACAGAGAACCTGACTGATTCCTTGGACGTCCGTCTTCAGCTCGTTATGGTTACAGGCTACCCTACATCTGGGAAATCAACAAGAGCCAAACAGCTATACGACGACTTCTCCGAGCGCCTCAAGACCCCAGCAGGGTCCAAATACCGCCTCCATCTCATATCAGACGAGACGCTGTCGATATCGCGCTCCGTGTACGACCTGTCACCCGACAAGGTACCCGAGCACACCAGGTCCGCCAACGCCTCGGAGAAGGATGCACGCGCCGCCATCTATGCCGCCGTGAGGCGGGTGCTCTCGCCGCGGGACATCGTCATACTCGACCACCTGAACTACATCAAGGGCTGGCGCTACCAGCTCTTCTGCGAGGCCAAGAACATCAGCACACCCAGCTGTGTGCTGCAGATAGGGTGCAGCGTCGACAAGGCCAGGGCCGTCAACGAAGAGCGCTTGGCGCGTAGGGACGGTTCTCGGAGCAACGAGACAGCTGCAGAGGATGCCACTGTCGTGGAGCCGTACGAGCAAGCTAACTGGGACAATCTCGTATTCCGGTACGAGGAACCGAATCCCATGAGCCGCTGGGACAGTCCTCTCTTTGCGCTGGTCTGGGACGATGACGAATCGCGCGCCAAGGAGGTTTTCCAGGACATCTGGGACGGAATCGCAGGGGAGGGCCGGGAAAAGGTTGTCCCCAACAAGGTGGTTATCCAGAGGGGCAAGGACGCCGGAGGCGATTACCTCTACACGCTTGACAGGGAGACTCAGGCCATTGTGAAGAGGATATTGGAGCTGCAACCTGACGAGGGTGGTGGAGAGATAAAAATACCCAAGGCTTCCGGGGATGGCGATCTGATTTTAGAACTACCTGGGAGAAAACTGCTTCTGCCGCAGCTCCAGAGACTACGGCGGGCGTTTTTGGGCATGAACCGGGGTGGGATTGGTCTGGAAGGACTGGGCAACATGTCGGTCGCGAGGGTGCAGGAAAGCTTTGTCGGGTACCTCGATGATTCTTTTCGAAATGAAGACTAAAAATAAGAATACACTGTGGGATATGAAAATCGACACAAAAGACAAGTCCAGCCCCGTTAGCCCAACATTGCTACGCCATGTCTGGAGATCAGGCAATGATTAAACGTTGCAGACTCAGGATAGGGCGGGTTCGTGCCCCACAACCCGCCTCGACCGATCCACTTCACCCACCCATCGTGGTTCATGTAGCCTCTACGTCTAGATGTAGACACCATCTCCCATGAACGTCATCAAATACGTGCCCACTCTCAGAAATCAATTATAAATCGACCTGCATACACTACGGATTGAACCCTGACACAATTTAAACTACAGGAGGCTCCATTTTGGTACCATGGCGCTGTTGACACAGACGTTTACGGCAGCATCGAACAACTCTATCGACCTGCGTCTCACCGAGTTGGACCGTTTGCTGAGTCGACTACAACAGTCCGCCCTGCGTGCTAGCGCCGAGAGGCAAAGGCTACTCCTTTCAAATGCGTTTGCAAGGGAGAAACTCTCCACGGTAAGATTTCCCTTATTCTCTATCAATTGTCAGCAGCTGCGCTTGATGGCGCATTGGGGAAAGCAATTTCAAAAACTTAAAAACTAAACCGGATCACAACTTGAAAAAGAGTATCGAGCATGCTCGCGCCCAGCTGAGTGGGCTCGAGCGGGATGCCCTGGGTGTCAAAATCCATGCGCATCGCCAGGGCCTTCAGGTCAACCTCACTCGCAAGAGAGAGATTGTGGAGGAGCTGGTGGAGAGGATGAGGGATCTGGAGGAGATGGCCGGGAGCATGTCAAGTGGCGACAAAGATGATGAAGATGACGAAGACGACGGTGGCGATGACGTCCTGAGTGCAATCGGTGTTTCGACGAGCAGCGGCACTGATGAGGTCATTCCTACCCCGAGCGAGAGCATGGACTCGACGTCCGCCGACTCTGGCATACACGGCATAGAGCCCACAGCAGCAACGATCCCGTCACCGGCTCAGAGGCACGATGAAGGCAGCAAGGAGGCGGCCCAAGCTGTAGCTGCTCCCGCTCACAAGGCGCCCGAAACCACCACTACTCAATCGATACGGTCACGGGGTGCAAAGCAATCTTCCTCGGTCGAAGGTCAGGGCGCCAAGCCGCCGGCCGCGACAACAGCAGCGGCGACCACGACAGGCCACAACCTGTTTGGCAACCGCGAGAGGGAGGCGGGCGACCTCACGACGGCCACCACCGAGGCGATCCTCGATCAGCAGCGGGCCGAGCAGGAGCAGCTGTCCGAGTCCATGGTCAAGATGGCAAGGAGCCTCAAGGAGTCGTCGAGGGCCTTTGCCGCCTCGCTCGAGGAGGACCAGGCCGTGATGCAGCGTGCCAGCGAGGGGCTCAACAAGAACGAGCTCGGCATCGAGGCCGCCACGAGGAGGATGGGCACGCTGAGAAAGATGACCGAGGGTGAGGGCTGGTGGGGCCGCATGAGGCTGTATGCCATGGTCTACGGGCTCATGGTGGCTCTGATATTGTTTGTTTTTGTTATTCCGAAGCTCCGCTTCTAGCCCTTGTCTTGAAATTCATGAAGCTTGAACATTTATTATAATCAATTATAACATAAAATCATCCTGCCCTCCAGGTCGACCTAGATGGGCTTGCTGTCTCGGCTTACAAGAGAATCCCGATCCTGAAGTTGAGGGATTTTACCTCCTGCCACCAAGTCAGCGACAAGCGTTGCCTTGCTTCATAACCTGGGTTTCAGAATATACTTTGGGATGCGGCTCAGACTTAGTGTGACAAGTAGACCGAGACTGATTGCACGGTAACCGTGTTCCACCGGCAAAATGGAATGTCGACTGACTTGTGGTTTATTACCAGCCCAGTCTGACCAACAGTGCGGGAGTCCAGAGCGACAAGATATCTAAAACTTCGTCTATGGTTTGCTTTGTCTAGTCTAGACCAGAAGCTGCCCGTCCTCTCCCTTGCATTTACCGGAAAATACGACAAGTTCTTTTTTGGGATTACAGAGACTAGGGTGCCTCAGGAAGGTGCATTTTATATACGGTCGCTTTTTTTTGTGTTCTCGTCAGACGAGGCTCGAGGAGCAGCAGTGGCCTCGTCTAGGGGTGCTGCTCGTGCCAAGCCCTGAACCAATCAAGTGACTCGGGGTTGGCCACACTTGCGTTTGTCTTGACCTTCATCCCCGAGATGATCTGCTTTACCGCAACCTCGATCCTGGTCATGTTGATGTGGTTAGTGAGTTTCCCAACAAGGACATGATGGTCTCGGGACCTGTAGGGAAACGAAGAGAAAAAAAAAAAAAAAACATCACAACATACTTTTTCCCATTGCCCGTCTTGGGAATACCGCCCTTGGCCTCCTCTATAAACGCAGGGACGTGCCGGGGACTCAGCTCGTTACGAATCGTCGTCTTTATCCGGCCCTTGAGTTCGTCGTCAAAGACCTTGCCGTCGGCGGGGACGACAAACAAGCAGACCGCCTCGTCCGTGTCTGCCTCGCGCCTCCGGCCGACGCAGAGCGCATCCTCGACGTCACCGGGGAAGAACTTCGCGAGAATGTTGTAGATCTCGGCGGAGCCAAAACGCACGCCGGCCGGCTTGAGTACGCCGTCGGACCGGCCGAGCATGACGAGCCCACCCGAGGGCCCGTCCACCTGGCGGACGAAATCGCCGTGGTGCCACATGCCGGGGAAGCGCTCAAAGTACGCCTTGCGGTACTTTTCGTCGCCGTCGTCGCCAAAGAAGGTCAGCGGCTGGCAGGGGAAGGGCACCGTGCAGACGAGGTCGCCCGGCTCGCCGTCCGTGACGAACACAGGCTTGTCCGGATCCGACGCAGAGTCTACTACGGCTACGGCCATGCCCAGGCCGGCGCATTGGACCTCGCCCGCGCGGACAGGCAGCAGCGGACATGGCGCGCCGAAGAGGGAGATGATATCCGTGCCACCGGTTATCGAGGCCAGGTGGATCTTGGAAGGGAATGCCTCGTATACAAATGCAAAGGTGGAGGGCGGTAGAGGAGCGGCGGTGGAGTAGATGCCCTCGAGTGAAGAAAGATCGATCCCCGGCTCGCGTACGGGGTAGATTTTGTTTGCTTCGAGAGCGGTCAGGTATGCTGCCGAAGTGCCAAAGTGGGTTACCTTGAGTTTGGAGAGTAGGTTCGGAAGTGACAAGTAGCCGTCTGGACGGAACGGAGAGCCCGAATATAGAACCAAGGATGTGCCGACTGAGAGGGCGGTTATGCTCCAGTGCCACATCATCCATGATGTAGTTGCTACAGTGAGGTGTTGTTAGAGCCGATGTAAGGGTTTGCCCGGGTTGCCTCGAGTAAACTTACTAAAGTAGAGCATTCGCGACTGGGAGTTTAGTGAGCCATGAAGGAGGTGTTCTTTCTTGTGCTGGATCAGAGTCCCTAAAGCCGAGTGTACAATCGCCTGAAGTCCAAGGTAATCTCAGCATTCCTTTTCTATGCATACGGACAGTGTCGTGATATTCAAAGCCTCACTCACCTTTGGTACACCTGTCGTTCCCGACGAATAAAGGATAAATAGCGGATGGTCAGATGGTAGCTGCTCAAAATGCTGCTGCTGCTGCGAACCTGTACCGTTCTGTTCTACCTGCGCTGCCGCCAGAAACTCGGCAAAATCGTCGGCTTTGACGCCGAGAGAACGGATCTCATCCAGGGACAAGTCGACGGACTGCAGATTTCTGGTAACAACTACAAGCTCGAGACCGTGCTTCTTGAGCTCCCCGACTATCTCCAGGGTCTTGGTCGTGCTGGCCCACGACTTGCCGTTGTAGGTCGTGGCATTGTCGGCGAACAGCACCCGGGGCCTGACCTGGACAAGCCGATCGAGCACAGCGCTGACGCCATTGTCCGGGCTGATACCGGTCCACAAAGCACCGATGCTGGCGGCGCCCAACGCAGCGACGAGGCCCTCGACGTGGTTGGAGATGTAGCCCGCCACGACGTCTCCGCGCTGGAGCCCGGCGGCCCGCAGCGACGCGGTACACCGGTTGACCATGTCCCGAAGCTCGGCCCAGGTCGTCTCCTTCTCGTCGATCTCGGTCGCGGTGATGACGGCAACGGACGAAGGGTCGATATCGATGCCCGGCGGGAACAAGAGGTTCTCGGCGAAGTTCAAGAGGGCGCCGCTGAAGAAATTGGGCCTCGGGAACATGCCACCCGCGGGCAGGACCTCGTCGTAGGGCTTGGAAGCCACGATGCCGGCATAGTCCCAGACATCGCCCCAAAAGGCGGCGGGATCGGTGGTGGACCACTTGTGCAGCTGCGCGTAGTTCTGGAGGCTGAGGGACCTGGTCGAGTTGACGTGCTCGAGGAATTTCCACATCGGCGTGGACTTTGGATCTGGGTGTCTCCAGAGTTCCACGGCGCCGGGTTCCCCATTACCCATTTTGACACGCTTAGACTGGTGCGAGGCCATGTCCTGGGGAGGGGGCAAGCCTTCCCCGGTCGAGTCAAGAACATCCCGCTTTGTTTTCTCCATGGCGACTTTTCTTTATTTTTTCCCCCTCAACTTGTTTCCCCCGCGGCAGCTCAGCCGCCGTGTAGATCCAATGAGATGTTTTGCAACAAGGTGCAATGTGTACTATAAAGGTGGGTAGGTAGCTAAGATAAGTACCCTGGATAAATCGGGGTTGGTTGGTCGTCGGGCTGGATGTGTATGATCCGGGGAAGGTAAAATCCGGGGAATTAATTACCAGTCACGAAAATAAAGCTTTGTACCGAGTATTATTTATTTAATATTGCATGTAACTGCAGCGTACAAACGGCAAGGCACGTTTGGACCCGCAACGCTTCGTTTAATACAATAGAGACTTGGACTAAGGTGTCTTGTTGACCCGACAGTATCCGCTTCAATAATCCGAGAGACCTTAGCAGCAAGCACTCGTCAGGCAGTGCAAAGCATTGAACTTTTCACCCCACGGACAGCCGACCCAGCATTAAAAGGAAAGAAAATGAAAGCAAGAACAAAAGAAGAAATAGTGAGAGAAGAGAGAGATTTTAAAAAAAAAAAAAAAAAAAAGTCAAAAGAAGCACTCAATATTCCTGTCCAGATCCAAATCCAGAGTCAATCTGTATGTAATTGCACAAATGAGTGCATCGAAGGTGTCCCGTTCTCGATCAATCAACATTCGGACCGCCCGACACCGGAAGATATTCGGAAAGAAAAGTGTTGCATCGGCCCTGTCTTCCTTGAAAGCCTGGTTGGGCTAGGTCGAAGCAGGAAATTCCAGAATCCATCTGGTCTAGGTCTAGACTAGTTTAGTCTTGGGCGTCGTCGGCGACGATTTTCCCTGTCATGGAACATGAAAATAAACTCAAAATAAACAAGCAAAATAAATACCAAAACGCCTTGACGCACCGAAAGCAGAAAGAAGAAAGATCAGACGGCCTGAAAAAATAATTAGTAGTCCAGTCAAGAAGCAAGCACGATATCACCAAGTCAACGTCGGCATTTCCTATTTAAACAAAGTACGTGATTATAATACGGTGTCCATTTCGAAGTCAATCATTCCTTGAGGCTACTGTCAGTAGATGAGCACAAAATTAGTTTAGCATTTTCCCTGGGTGAGGACATCTGGAATGCCCACCGGGCCCCTTTTTTCCATCTCCCACCGCGAAGGAGATGAAAAAAAAAAAAAAAAAAAAAAAAAAAAAACCGAAACTGTAATAGGGGCCGCCCTTCCTTCACCCTTGAATCACCGTTGAAAAATCACGCATCTCCCTGTCAACTCCTGAACTCAGTTATTATTGACCTGCCTGACCGGCGCCTTACCTTGCATGGCTAAGCTGCGCTACATCCGCCTCACCCGATCCCCGATATGGCCGGTTGAAGCGGTACCCCCCTGCCTGACCTGTCAATTGCCGCCACTTGCTATTACAGCTTGGGCGGATGCAAAATGACAAAGAAAAGGTTTTGATCGAGAGACAAGGGGCACGTGTACTACATGTACATTGGGCAGCCCGATAGTGGGGTATGACAGCATGGGTGGCAAGCAATCACATACATCAACGCTCATTTCCCGAACCCTTTTTTGATGACCAGGGACAAAAGCAAATGAAGCAGGAAAAAAAAAAAGATTGACCCATTCTTATTTTGGACCCGACTGAGACATAGTACCCAAGCGCGCCTCTGCTCTGATTGCTGCTACATAATTACAAACTATGTGCAGGTAATTAGAGCTCAGCAGATTGGGCGGGAACCGGCACACTCGGGATCCATCAAAACACGTTTGTGCCCCTATTTTACGGAGTCTGGCAAGTCTGACTAAACTGCTTCTCCCCGCAATTGGCAACGACTCTTTGAAAGTCCTGTTACAAAGCACCCGTGGTCGCGGCCGATCCGGAGTTTGACTGAACGAGACGTAAAATTGGTGGACATTCACAGTACAATAGTCACATCGTTGTAGTCGTCACAGTAACTCGAGCCTTTTGTTTCTCTTTTTCATTCTTGCTTCTTCTCGTAAACCGACATGTTACGCTTGTTGTCGGCTTATCTGATTACTCAAACAACAAGGCCTACCTACCATACACTACCGTAAAACCAAGACTCGAATCGTTCGAATCGGCTGCCATTGAGATCGACATCCCCCTCGTCAGGTAGAGCTTGAAGGTGCCAGAAGCCAAGCTAGCCTAATGTCACCCTAATTCCCACAGCACGGGTTTCTTCCGCCTGCCCAGAATTAGGCCCCTTGCAGCAGAGACAGGGACTCGCAGCTCCTTATTCGTCTTTGTTTGCCTGGCCTGCCTGGCTCATCATTTCAATTGGAGACCTCCATCCAAGCGAGATCCAGTCACAGAAGCTCCGGGGTCCCTGTCTCGTCAGCTTTTGTCTGACTGACTTGTAATCTAATATCAACCAACTTGCTCTTATCCTCGACGCCGCTAGACATTTTCTCTCATCTTTTTTTTTTCTCTCTCTTTTTCTCTCCTCCGTTTGGACCACCCACTCTGAACGCCAATTGTCAAGCCTCTATCAGAGTACGGTCGGGTAGACGTCACCGGGAACCCGAGCGGTCAGTAAGTGCACAATCAATGTTAATTCATTCGTTTTTTTTTTTTATTATTCTTATCTTTTGCCGAACACAAGTTTGCATGTTCGCTCGAAGGGCAAGTGCACGTGTTGCTTGCAAAGTTGCAGCTGCTTGGTCTAGTCAGACTGTTTCGTTTCTAAGTCTAATTGTGCCAAACGGCGGCGTAATCGAAGGGAGGGTTCGTGCCAAATCTGCGTGCCAACAGGCCATTCCCTCCCACTGCTCAAGGTACATCCGCCTGCCTTAGCTTTGGAGAGAGTCGTGGTGCGACTGATCAATTGCGAACCAATCAATCAACTCGTCTACCTGCAGGTGCTCGGCACGACAGCATTCACTTTCACCGCATTGCATTACGCCAGCCGTCCGTTCCCCGAATTTCAATTTTCCTTCACCTTGTCATTCTTGCCCTACTTTCTTTTCCTCAGTCACTTTTTTTTTTTTTTCGAGCCCTGTTCCATCCCATCATACCTGTACAAGGCGACCAGAAAGAAAGAAAAGACATATCTTCATCATACCGAATATCGCATTTTTGCCACGCACTCCCTGCAGCTCGAGCGCTGACATCCAGACGAAACAGAAAGCGGAAGACCTCTGAACTCCAGTTGGCCCTGCTTGTAATCCCAAAGGGCCCGTCCGGTTTCCCCGGTCCCCTTGCAGACTTCTCTCTGTCGCGATCATCGATCACCCGAGAGACATGCCCCGGAAGCTGCTTTTGAATCCCTTCTCGAACACCGTCAGCATGCCACAGGATAGAAAAGCCTCTCAGCCCAAAGGCAACCGCTTCACCCAACTCTTCTCCGCCAGACCCAAAGAGCCCTCGTCTGCCCAGCAGGCGCTTGCCCTGGCGATGCAACAACAACATGCCAACAATGCCTCGTCCCTCTCGGATGCCAGGGAAATAACGGTCACTCGGTTGGACGAGAAGCCTGCGGGCGTTCTCCACCCACAATCGAGCCCTGAACAGGGCATTACAAGCCGCGCCGAAGCTGAATTCGGCCCTCTGTTGTCGCAGTCGCACCGCTACGTCAGCAAGCACCAGGGCGAACCCCTCGAGACTCCCGTCCTGGACGAGCCTCCATACTACTATGTTCTCACAACATACATAAGCTACCTCGTGCTTATTCTTGTTGGTCACATCCGTGACTTTTTCGGCAAGCGACTGGGTGACCCTAAACATTATGCTTCACTCAAGGCCGCCAACGGCTATGCCCCGCTCAACGAAGACTTTGATAACTTCTACGTTCGACGACTCAAGATGCGTCTGGATGACTGCTTTGCCCGCCCGACTGTCGGCGTGCCCGGTCGCTACATCACGCTCATGGACCGCACTTCGGATGACTTCAATCGTACCTATAAATACACTGGCACTCACACTGAGACCCTCAACATGAGCTCCTACAACTACCTGGGTTTCGCCCAGTCGGAAGGAACCTGCGCTGACGCCGTCGAGGAGTGTGTCAAGAGGTATGGTCTTAGCTTCTGCAGCCCTCGAAATGACGGTGGGACTTCGGACCTCGCTCTTGAGGTCGAACGTGAGGTGGCCGACTTTGTCGGCAAGCCTGCTGCCATGGTTTTCCCCATGGGTTTTGTAACAAACGCCAGCTCATTCCCCGCTCTGGTCTCCAAAGGCTGCTTGATTATCTCAGACGAGCTGAACCATGCTTCCATCCGTATCGGTGCACGTGTCTCGGGTGCCGTCATCCGGTCGTTCCGCCACAACGACATGGAAGACCTCGAGAGCAAGCTTCGTGATGCCATCTCCCAAGGACAACCGAGGACGCACAGGCCGTGGAAGAAGATCTTGGTGGCCATTGAGGGTCTGTACTCTATGGAGGGCACCATGTGCGACCTGCCCGGCGTCATTGAGCTCAAGCACAAGTACAAGTTCTTCCTCTTCGTCGACGAAGCCCACAGTATCGGTGCTCTTGGCCCTCGAGGCCGTGGTGTTTGCGATTACTTCGGCATTGATCCCGCCGAGGTGGACATCCTCATGGGTACCCTCACCAAATCATTCGGCGCCAACGGTGGTTACATTGCCGCCGAGAAACACATCATCGACAAACTTCGCGCTACAAACAATGCCACCATTCTTGGAGAGTCTCCTACTCCCTGCGTTCTCATGCAAATTCTCGCTTCCCTCAAGCTCATCACTGGCGAGCTGAACCCTGGGCAAGGCGAGGAGAGACTTCAGCGCATTGCATTCAACTCTCGTTATCTCAGGTTGGGACTTAAACGTCTCGGCTTCATCATATATGGACACGACGATTCACCAATCATCCCCCTCATGCTTTACCACCCGGCTAAGATGCCTGCCTTCAGCCACGAAATGCTCAAGCGCAAGATTTCGGTTGTCGTCGTTGGATACCCCGCAACCCCTCTGATCAGCTCCCGCGCTCGTTTCTGCGTTTCGTCAGCTCACAACAAGGACGACCTTGACAGGCTGCTAGCTGCTTGTGACGAGATCGGTGACATTCTGCAGCTCAAGTTCTCCAGTGGTATCGCCGGTGGTCTTGACCCTCTCCCAGAAGGAGTCACGCCGGAGACGGAGGATGAGTGGCGCAAGGCGAATGGTCTCGAGGGAGTCATCAAAGCCCCAAGGTGGAAGCTTGAGGATGTCATAGCTCGCGGCGCTGAAGACACCCAGCAGAGGCTGCGTTAATACCGCACCATTTTCACGAAAGTCTTTTTTTGCGCTTGCGGAGCAACAAGGTCCGCGCCATTTTGTCATTTTTCGGGAGTTGAGGAGTAAATACTATTTTGGCGACAAAATTAGACGGGGGCTCTTTGTTGTGTTTCTCGGGCGATACTCCTCTTTGTCAATGTCATTTTTTTTTTTCCTTCGCGGCGTGTGGCACGGACGAACCACTTTATTGTCTGTCGGTATGGGATTATCATGTATAGAAAAAAGATGGTCTGATAGTCAGACCCATCTTATGTCCCTTGTTATTATAGGGATCCTTCTGCTGTATAAAGAAGGGCTACCAACTACCTAGTCAAGTGCAAAGGCATAGGAGCAGATGGGTGCATTCATAGGCATCTTGAGCAGGAAAAGAGGTGGATGAATAATAATACGAATTGCCTAATCGTTACCTGCCTATGTGTCTTGTTCGAAAAGTTGGTTGGTGTGTTGGTATTGCCCGATATGGCTGTAAAATTCAGTTATGTAAAGCCGACATTCCCCATCACCAGAAGAAAATTGAACTGCCAACCCCAACATTGGGTAATTAGCTGGTCGATCTGCCAGTTTCCGTCTGCAGAGACCAGTTCGAGTAAACAGCAGGCGTATTTTGTTGATTTATCCAGATCTAGAATGCTTCATTTTATGGAGGAGGACAGCCATGAGAAGTAATACTAACTACTTCATTTGGGGAAGTTTGGCCGCTCCGCTCTGGCACAGTGTAAAGACAGTGCAAATACACTGATGTTGCTCAAATTTGCAACGACTCCCATCTACGGAGTACGCCGACGTCACGATCCCTTCTACTTCTCACATGGACTCTGCCCGCTGTTTGCAGCGGTTGGGTCTTTTTTTATTTTACTTTTTGTTATTTTTTTTTTTTTTTGCCAAACCATCATGCGACACTGACTCCCTTTTAAGGAATTCTATTTATGTCGAGCAGGTTTACTGCGCCCAAATTGAGTGATAATTTCAACTCGTGCGTGCGGCAGAAGCATTCTTCACTTCCCCTTCACCCTCAAGCTCGGTGGAGCTCTCTTTTCGCTTCGATCACGTTTTTTTTTTTTTTTTTTTCTAATTATTGAACAATTTCCATATTAACCTACTCCAACATCGTCAACCGGATATCTTTGATGGCAAAAACCAAGGACCGATATTGATATGGCTTGAGAAGTTGGTGTCATTAAATACCGACATCACCAAGAAATGACCAATCTCTCGGGCAAACGCCGCCACGGCAAAAAGGCGAAGAAACAACAGACCTTGGATGCTCTCCTTGGTAGGCGCCTACTTCCCCATGCGGTATTTTTTTCCCTTTTTTTGGATAACATGTATCACTTTGCTAACAGAACTCACCGACACAGGCAAAAGCAGCTCTCCTCTAGCGCCGAGACAAAAAGTTCCGACGCCAAGTTCCAGTACTGCAACTCGGCCAGCAGCCGCAGGCAACGTCAGTTTCATGCCGAGGGGTGTTGCACGGGGTACCCCAGCAATGGCACCCTCGGAATCTGAAGACGACGGTGACGGTGACGGTGACGGTGACGGTGACGGTGACGGTGATGATACTGGTGATGATGGCTCTAAGCCTGATCCATCACCCGTCGCTCCGGCCTCGCCCCCGCGCTCATCAGCCAAGCGCAAAGCCGTGGTGTTGAGTGATGACGAGGATGAGGATGATATTATGATAGCAACACCGGCTAGAGCCCGAAAGCCAAGGGTTGCTGTTCTTGATAACGACAGTGACAGCGATGTACGGCCTTCAACGGCAAAAAGGCGGCGTCTTACAAGAAGACAATCAACGCCATCTTCGCCCGGGTCGCCCGGCCCTAGTATCAAAAGCCGTTTACGCAACACGCCAGGCAGTCGCAGTCTCAAGTCGCAAAGAGAAAGGCGCATGGAGCTCCTCAGGCGCCGTCGCAATGGCGAAAATGTCACCGAGCTTGATCAGATTGATGAAGCGTCCAGCGATGAAGAGCCCCAGAAAGCATTGTATGATACCGATTCGGACCTCCCAGCTCTGGACGAGTTCGATGACGAAGATACAGACAGCAAGGAGTCTTCGATGGAGCCCAGGAAAACACAGAGTAGCCCCACCAAACGCAAAGACAAACCTGCGGTGTCGGAAGGCAGTGACACCGATAGCGCGGATAGCTTTATCGATGATGAAGATGGCCTTATTGGCGCGCCAGATTCGGTGGAAATACCGTTGGAGTTCACTTCACAAGCCCACAAGCCTATGAAGGCTTTGTTCAAAGATATCATTGACTGGCTGGTACAGAATCGTATCAACCCATCCTTTGACCGTGAAAACGCGGTCTACCGTCTGGCCTGGCGAAAGCTTGATGACGAGTTCCGAGGGCTGGCATCCTCGAAGTTCTCTTCAGCTGCCTGGAACCCTGAATTTCACAAGTCTTTAAGGGCTAGGCCGTATATGGATAATTACGAGTCTCCCAGAGATATCTCTGATTTGCTTACCACCTGCCAAGCGTGTAATCGTACTGGGCACCCAGCTACGCGTGTGATAAGGTTCAGTGGCAAGCCCTATAGCCAACAGACTTTGGACGAAATCGAGCAGAGTGAGCCCGAATCAGAAGACGAAGGTCCACACCGGGACAGGGATGAGAATAACAATCTTATTGCTGAAGAAGGCAAGGACTGGTTATGTGGCGCGGTCTGCGCGAGCAACGCCGAAACTGCACATGACTTGCTTCATTGGAAGCACTCTCTGAAGGATTGGGTCGACGAGAGGCTGCGAACGCAGGGTCTCATGTCGGCAAAGAAGGTGGAAAAGAGGGAGCGCCTTTCGTCTAAGAAGCGGAGGAAGCGCGCCGACAAGATAGTGGACGAATGGGAGGAAAATGGCGTAGTGAGGGCTCTATATGACGATTTCAAGCGGACGCTCGAGACGGCTCGAGTCAAGTCCACAAGTGGAAATACCAAGAAGAGGAGGAGGTAGGGACATGGGATGCTCTGCATGCTCAGGCGGCCACGTCATTTCCTAGGAACTAGACGCCGCCTGTCCATTTCCACTATCCCTTTTTTTTTTTTTTTCTTTTTTTCTTTTTTTTTTGGTTGGACGGAGAAGCTGTTGACGGGCGGCAACCTACCAGGGAATCATGGCATGGGTATGGAAAGTATCGTACCTTTGCTGTTTTTATTTCTTCTTTTGAGTTGGCGATGTTTATTTAGCTTAACTTTGAGCAAGTAACGATACCCAAAGAACCGGAAGTACCCAAGAAAGACAGCCGCAAAAAATAACATTCAGCTAGGCACGTGTGCATTGAGAGTTGGACCAAAAGTGGTTTGTGGCCTTATCATCGTCCAAAGAGGAAAGCTTCATGTGACGACATCACTCGTGGGCGAGCTGACACAAATACATGATGGGTAAGTCAGGGATACACCCAGATGGCCGATCCTGAAACACAGGAGAGCCGCGGACTGGGGGCTGGGGGTTTGCGAGGAAGGGGTAACAAAAAAAGATCACCCCGTCTTTCCTCCACCACCACACTCAAAGACCGGTTCCAGGTCGGGCAGGCGGGGTTGTTTTTGGGCTATTCCCAGCAAAAACAGTCCATCGTGGTGAGGGATGTTGCCGGACGGGGAGGAAAGTGGGCATTGCGGAATCATGCCAAAGAGGATAAATTCCAATCCCAGGATGGGCCGGACGGCTTGCCCTCGCAGAAACAAGAACAAAAAAAGAATGAAAGAATAAAGAAGAAAAAAAAAAAAAAGAGAGATAGAGAGAGAGAGAGAGCCAAGATTCCCTGACACTCTGGACCCTTGACTCCGTTTCCTCGAGTAATAAATAGTTACTGATGCAACAATCCAAGGATAGATACTCAGGTGTCTTCCTGACCTTTTACTGTCAAGTGCACAGTACTGTCAGGTGTTATGTACCATCTTTCTCCTGCAAGTGCATATGCACTAGGTACCCTAACCCTTCTACGTTGCGAAACTGCAGGTCATCAATCAATCTGCACATAAACCTTCTGCAGTAGTACTAAGGCTTGAGTAGGGATGCGCCCGCCCTGGATCATAAGGCACCTCACCTACTCAGGTACCTGAGGCGAAGGCGAGGCGAGGCGAGCCCAGTGCAGAAATCACTTCTTGTGCAGCAGCCTCCCATCAGCAGGAACCCACCCCAATCTGGAATCAGACCGATCGTCGCCGCTAAAGACTGACTTTTTTTTTTAATGGTATTGTGAGCGGTAATGACAAAGACGAGATGGATTGATTTACGAAGGGGGAGGGGAGAGGAAAAATAGGACGGCCAAGTAATAGGACCGTGGCACTTAATGCAACGCTATATAGGGGTTCCCGCTCGCTTGGTCGCCTTTTTCCATTGGATGTTTAGTGGGGCTAGCACTGGCCACCATGGGGAGTGGAACCCCGCGACGAGCAGCAAACCCAGCGGCTACGGGCTACGGTTTAACGGGTTGAATTAGGCCAGTGTCAATCAAGTCGCAAGGGAAGCTTCTTCGTCTGTATGCTCTGCTTTTTCCTTCGGTCCCTCCTTGACATCAGCCTCGCCGGATCTTGTTTATTTTATTTTATTTCTTTTTTAGTTTATCTTTTTGTCCGCTCCGCCTTCTTTTCCTTATCATCTGTCTAACTTCTGCCTCTTGAGCAGAGAGAAAAAAAAAAGAGCTGGCGAGACCTCATACCATCGACAGTGACGACTTTGATAATGCTTTGAAGGTTTCTTCTGGATTCCGTTTTGCTGTCATTGTCTGTTTAGTTGTTGCTCGCCACCTTTCTTTTTCTCGAGGCCTCTTTTTTTTTTTGGAGAAAAGCAACGCAGGCGAACAAAACCAACCTACGCCTTTTGCTCTGCCTTGCACCTCCTCTTTACTGCCTAAACCATCAGACCAGATCCGCACAGACTCTCCCATCCATCGAAGTAGACTGGTCCAGCTCTCAAAGCAAAACACCAAAGCTACCTACCTAACCGGACCTTACCTGTCTAGCAATTCCCCGTTCGATTTGGCCTAGCCTGGCAAGGCTTGTGTTCCCGCTTGGGTTGGCTGGTGCTGCTTTGATTTGCCCGCTGTCAAGAATAAGAAAGCCGTCAATCGACAAAGTCAGAAAAACGAAAAAAACGACGGACGCGCGCGCACACACACAAGCATACACCTACAGACACAAGAAAACAGTAATAAAAAACACTCTCAACATACGCATGCGTATTCGGGAAACTCTGTTTTTTCCAGCAATATCACCAAAGTTGGAAAAACAAGACTCACCGTGTGCTCTCCTTTTTCAACGCATCGAAAATTCGCGCCCGACAGACGGCGTCTTTTCTTGACTCCCTGAGCAGCTGATCGACCAAGTCGAGACCCTCCCTCCCTCGGGGTACAAGAAAACACCCCAAACCCCCGCCGACCGCCGCGTCCCCGCCTCGTGAGGCTGCCATCCCCCTCTTTTGGCCGCCATGAGCTTCAACACGGGGACGGCGTACGCCGAGTCGGATGCAGATGACGAGTACGAGAGGGACATTCACGACAGCTCGCCCATAGACGCCACCGATGCCGAGGCTTCGCCGACTGAGTCGGACCCGCCGTCTAACGAACACACTCCCACCACATACGGATACCGCAGCAGCGCTGATCGCCTACCGGAGACAATAATCTCGGAGTGGACGGCGGACGAGTGCGCCGACTTTATCGCTACAATCGGTCTGGAGCAGTACTCGGCTCGCTTTGTTGGTAGGTTTATTTTTGACTGCTCTTTTCAAAACGCGGGGTTTACGGCTGCAACGCTTTCATTTTCAAACGGCAACGCCATCGAAATGCAAGGCAATCGTGGATTGATCATGTTGAGACTGACTTGTGTGGGTTTTCTTCGGGTTGGCAGAGAACGAAATCGTTGGCGAGGCGCTCGTTGCGCTGTTACACGATGATCTAAAGTCGATGGGGATTCACAGTGTCGGCCACCGACTGACCATCCTAAGGAGCGTTTACGACGTGAAGAAGGCACAGGACGTGCCAGTGGAGAGCGACCACTACGTACCATTGAGTGAGTTTTATTGCCCTACAGTAGCTTTGATACGTGGTGACTTGACTAATCGGATAATTCTCTTCCCATGATGCCAGCTGCGGAGAATGACGGCCAGTATGCGACTGCTAAGGACATCAAGAACTTGGTGGAACAGTTGCGATTGCGCGACGAGCGCATGCACCTTTTTGAGCAGGATTTCCGTCGGCTTGCGGAAGACTTTAGGAGATTGCGCGAAGACATGCTGCCGGCGCTTAGACTGGCCAAAGATGCGCAGCAGCCGCTGCCGCACCTGAACAACGGCTCGGCATACGCTGGGTACGATACGACGATATCACCACCAGCACCGACACCGTCGACGAGTGGTCAATCTGGCGGCGGTCTCAAACGCCAATGGTCGACCAAGAAGATCATGTTAGGCACGACACCAAAAGCCACGTCGCCAACACACCTCCAAACGGCACACGACAGGTCGCTTGCGGAGCAGACTTTGGACCCTTCGAGTGCGGCCGAGAGGGCTGTCATGTCGTCGAGCCACCTGGCCATCAACGGCCTCGCACCATCGGCAACATCACCCTCGTATCCATCAATAAATATTCCCTCACCGACATCTCCGCCGACAACACTTGGTGGAACCACACTGGCGTCCAGATCGTACCGTTCAGACCAACCGACGCCATCGAGTCGATCAACATTTGCCGAATCAGACTACGCGCACCCTGGTGGACGGGACAAGCAGCCGGTGGCGCCACGTAGGATGCAGACGCCAGCGCCTGACACGCCAAGCGGCAGCAACGCGTCGGTTGAGATATTCAAGTCATTCCGAGTCAGCATGGACGACCCGTGCTACAAGGTGCTGCCGGCCGCGTTGAAAAAGTACCAAATCAACGCACCGTGGGACCAGTACGCGCTTTACATTGTTTACGGAGACCAGGAGCGCTGCTTGGGCCTAGAGGAGAAGCCTCTCATCTTGTTCAAGCAGCTCGACAAGGAGGGGAAGAAACCCATGTTTATGCTGCGCAAGACCAACAATGCGCAGGTTGACATTGGCAACGAGGCGCCAGGCAGCGCGGGGTTGGGAGCGAGTGCAAGGGGGGCGGCCACCGGATATGACCCCCCAGGTGGAATAATATGAATCAGACAGGAAGCAATAATGAGAATGACGCCCAAGCTGCGTTTGTTCTGAGAAGCGCTTCCTGCCACTTTGACGACCAAGGCTGAATGAAGTTTGGCTTTGATTCGGCGCCTCAATTCACATGCTGCCGATATACCCTCAACATAAACTATTCTCACCTAACCTGTAAAGAGGCGCGCATGCACGTGCGTGTCTTGATTGCCCATTTCTAATCAATCATCAACCGTCACATATCCCTTTTTTGTTAACCATTTTGAAGAGCTATCTGTCTTGTGTGTCCGACTTGAGTCGATGTACAGAACCTGGATGTTGCAACAATTTGGGGTACTACTATTTAGTACTAGTGAAACATAGTTGTCCGAATACATTCTTCTGGTGAGGCCTTGCGTACAGGCCGTATTCTGTTAATTACTGATGCGTCACTTGCAATTTCCTCCTCGAAAGAGGGGGTTGAAGGAATTGGGTTTTGCTAATTTTCTACGGCTACCGGAGTTTGTAGGGCTGGATTGTGGACTTGGTTGTGCCTTGGTATTCACGAACCTGCATCGGAGATATAATGTAGATCCGCCTCTCGAGTCCTTATCCAAGCTTGCCGTCCCTGGTAACCTCGGGATGTTAAGCATATGCTTATATTAAAAAGATGACAGGGTAAACCAACAAGATAAAAAAAAAAAAAACATAAAAATCATATTCCAGTGTTAAACAGACAAATATCCATTCCATACTGTACAGGACAGGTCTGACGTGGCAGTTTGGAAAATGCATTGATGTTTACGTAAACATGCAGACGTGGTTCTAAAGGCGGGGNNGGGGGGGGGTCGTATGTTGACGCGACATATGGAAGTACGTTAATGGGTTTGACTCGTGACAAGAATAGAAGCAAAACCGACCTACCATTGTCAGTCTACTATTAATTACTACAGCACACATTTCACGAATGCAAAGCCTCGAGTCGCACATGCGTTCCTATTCCCAAGCCCGGACAAGAACTTAGAGTTGCATTTTGGCTGGTTGTCGGATCGGTTGGTCAGGGTGGGGATCAAAATCAAAATGGGTGTTGAACTCAATTCAGTGTTCCCTGACTATTTGCTTTCTTTTGGACTTTTCAAACGGGATTTCCCAGTACCTACCTTCCGTACGCAGTACTATTTATGGCAACGCCTCTGGAGGTAGCTAGGTAACCTTTTTAAAGCAGAATCTCTGTGGTACGCACACACAAAAAAAAAAAGTGGTTCGTCCAAAGAACTTCAATCGCCCCCAGTTCGCCTTCTTACTGCTGAGCCTCGCCGAAGTCAGCGCGGCATGAGTGGCTGAGCGCACCGCACCACACGGATTCGACGACTGCCCGCACATCACATCACATGGAATGGATCATGCGTGGTTGTTGGTGGTGTATCTCGTGAGACATGAAATGAATCTGATGTGGTAGAGAAACAAAAAGAATGAATGAAAGAATTTGAGGGAGAAAAAAGTATTTTAAAAAAAAAAAAAAAGTTAAGAATAAACTGTATCGAATGAATGCCAACTTGTCAATCAACTGGACAAATGTTGGAATAGGTACTTGTCTGCCTACTCACTCACCTTGCTCACATATCCATCAACGTGACTTGGATATTCGTATGCTTGCCCGCCGCTAAGGCTTGGCAGGCCCCGCCAGCGATGACGCGCCCTCCAGCAGGTGTGGGTAAAAAGCTGGTGGTGGCTTTTGGCCTGGCCGTCCCTGTTAATCCGACTTCGACAGCGTGCGGGCGACTCGGCGCTACTACACCAAGATCAGTCAGCCCAGACTTCTTTTTTCTTCCCCTGTGTTTTCTTCTTTTGTCTTTTGATTTCTTTTCTCTTTGTTCGATTTTGTCATGTTTTTTCTCATTTTTTAGTCCATATCTTTGTAATCTTGTTCACACATCTCAAGGAAACCCTGTCTCAAACGAACGCTTGCAAAGACCCAGAACCGACTCAAATCCCATTTTCTTGTTGTGTATTTTTTTTTTTTTTTGGTCGGCAATCTATTTAGACAAGAAGAAGTCGGGAGGATAAGGACTAGCCCGTGCTTGTGCAAGAAAATACAATACCTCGTCAGCCAATACAAGAAAGCGTGCACGTCTTACAAAGACCAAAATCTTCTGCCAACTCCACCACTACAAAAAGAGTTGGGAAACAGTGCGCCCGTCTCGAATATTGACTAGAATAGTCTAGACTCTAGCTAAGCTAGCTGCTCCCTGACCTTGAAGGGCAAGAGGAGGAGAGGGCCCTGTATATACATACACACGCGCGCATTCGATCCCCATCCGACCAAGCCTCCGACACCTAAACCCCGCCGAAGGCCTTTCCCCCCCTCGCCGGGGTATACAGCCGCCATGCTCGACGAGAACCTCCCCAGCTTCCAGTTCCGCCCGAGCTCGGACAACCCGGACGCAGCCGTCCTCTTCTTCACGCAAAACGGGTCCGAACCCCAACCGGAATACGTCTTCAAGCGCGCTGACCCCATCTCCCAGCCCGCATGTCGCGGCTGCTACGCCGCCGCCATCGTCGACCCCCACCAGCCGGGCGTCATCTACGGCGAGGTGCTGGTGGCGCCCGAGTGGACGCAGCCGACGCTGTCAGCGGCCGAGATCCGCGCGCAAAACGGCGCGGCCGGCGGTCCCTCCTCACCGGTCGTGCCCGACACATTCTCGGTGCAGCTGTACAACCCGGACCAGTCGGTCGCGTTCAAGATGTTTGGCAGCAGCGGCTGGGGCAAGAGCGGCGGCTGGGAGTTTGAGATACCGTCGCGGAGCTTCAGGATGCCCAGCGCGAGCCAACTGGACCGCCAGCAGGCCGACGTCACCGTCGTCAGCGACATTGCGCCAAAGGTCATGTTCAAGTGGAAGAGGGACGGGAGGCTGTCCAAGGATATGACGTGCTACATGTCGGGTCGGAGCCTGGGCAGGCACAAGAGCAAGGAGCCCGACATCACCATCGCCTTCCTCAAGCAGGGCCGCGACCCGACCCTGACTGTATACGAGCCGAACATGCGCCGCGTCGACGTCGAAGACCGCAAGGGGCTCGAGCTGGTCTTGCTGCTCGGCGCTGCCGTCATCAGGGATCTGTACCTGGTCCCGAGGCAAGACCCTTTCAACATTGTGACCGAGAGCGGCGGGAGGCTGCGCAAGAACTCTCGGCCCCCAGTGCCGCTCGCCGCATCCACCAACGGCGGCAGCGGTGGCGGCCCGGTAATGTCGGGCGCCATCGCCAACAACATCACCACCACAACCCCGACCGCCATGTCATCGGCGGTCCCTTCATCGCGGCCGCCCACGGGCCCGGCATCACAGGCCGAGATCGACGCCGAGACGGCCCGGCTCAAGGCCATGGTGGAGCAGGAGGAGCGCGAGGCGGAGGAGCGGGCGCGGCGCGAAGCCGAGGAGCAGCGGCGCATCAAGGAGATGCTGGAGCAGGAGGAACAGCGCGAGCGGCAGCGGCGCGAGGCCGAGATCGCCGCCGAGACGGAGCGCCTGAGGCAGATGTACGGCACCGAGGGGCAGGACCTGCCGTCGACCCGCCCGAACCTGCCGCCGCGGCCGGCGGACCCGCGGCCTGGGAGCGCAGGCCCCTCGAGCTCGGCCCAGCCGTCGCTGTCGTCGTGGTGGCGTGGCGGTGGGACGCCCCAGCAGCCCGGCCAGTCGTCGGGCCACGGTGGCGGAGGCGGCGGCAGCAGCAGCAGCAGCGTTGCGAACCGGCTCTCGACCAACCCTTACGTCAACAACGCGGCGGCTAGCGTGAGTGGCTTTTTTAACCGGGAGCGGGATAGGAGGGGAGAGGAGGGGAAGAAGGTGCGCAAGAAGAGGAGTTTGCAATTTTAAAAAAAGGAAAAAAAAAAAGAAAAAAGTCGAACTTGACTCTTTTTGTTTTTTTTTTCTCTTGATGAAATGTGTATGGGATTTATGTCTTGACCTTGTCACCGGAGCATTGGGTTGGTTTCTTTTTATATATATCTATATTTTGTATTGCGGAGCTTTTCTTTCTTTTTCTTTTTTGGTTCCTCCAGCATGGTTTGGTTTGACGACTGATGATACAAAGGACCCATTTTCTTTTATTTTTGTTCTGCTTAGTTTACAAGGCGTTCAAGGCAGTTTGCACGCATATTATACTGTTTTATAACGAAGCCCAAAGGAACGCGAGCAACAGACAAGACGCAAAAGAACGGGTTTGGCAGAGTGAGAGGGGAAAATGAATGAAGACGACCTGATCCCAAGGTCAATTGAATAAAAACTCCCAGAGTGGTATTTCCCAACACCGTAGCACAGAGGAAATTGAAAAAGAAAAAAAAAGAGAATAAGAAAATCCCATGCCCATCAGAAACTGAGTAACCCGCCCTGAAAAAAAAAAAAAAAAAAAGATAAGAATTCCGCCCACCTCTAAAAATTGTCTCATAGAACAGAAGATAGGAACCAAGAGGGACAGAGAGAGACAGAGAGAGAGAGTAAAAGAAAAAAGGATATCGCTATTTTATGGCAAAGTAATAAAAAGAAAGTTCAAGAAGGAAAGGTGTGTTACAACAAGCGACCAGCTGTGTCGAAACTTTTGTGATGGTGGCCGGAGGTGGCCGTCGTTTTTATATCAAGTTGTGTTTCTTGAATATCTTCTTGAGGCTCTCGCTATTAAAGTCTTCGTTTTCAGGTATCATCTCAATTATGCCGGTCAGGTTTGCAATCAAATCGCCCTGGTTGCGGTAGGCAAGTATCGCCGGCACTGCGGCGTTGTCGAATTCAATGTCGTCGTAGTGGACCTTGACAAAGTGCACGGCGGGATATGCCGTGACCAGAGGCCTTAACGCAGCCTCCACCTCGGCTGATACTTCGCACTGTAGGCCAAAAAAGCAACAGCATTAAAAGTTAGCAAGACTTGATAAATGTCGGGGCGTTGCCGGGTTGAGGGAGAAAGACGCAAGACGTACCTCGTTGTCGTACACAAAAACCGCCACAACCGTGTCGCGGCCAACCTTTTCGATGGCGTCCAGATAACCCATGGCGTCGACCTCGTCGAACCTGCCAAACATGCGGACACTGGGCGACGTCCGCCTGTTCCGTATGGCTGGACCGTTCTGTGCCTCGGCCTCGAGCTCCCTCCGCCTTGACTCGCGCCACTGCTGGAGGAACTCCCCGTCGGCGTCGTCGTCGTGCTCGTCGGCGCTGCCACCGGACTCGCTCTTGTCGGTCGAGGCAGCGCTGTTGAGCAGGCCGCCCATTCCCAGCACGCTTCGCCTGGCTTGGCGCACGCGCGACTTCCACTTGGCCTGCTTGGCCGTCTCATAGCTCCTCGCGTCGGCAATGACGCCCTTCACCCCGGTGGCGCGGCCGCTGTCGAAGGACGGCGGGGGCAGATTGATGACGGCACCGCCGGCCCCCTCGGAGCCGAAAGTGGGCATGCGCATGGCGGCGTCTACCTGGGCTGCCCTGTAGCGTTCTTCCTCGTCGAGGTCGTCGTAGTCGTCGTCCCTGTCTCGTCCTCGGTCCTCAGGGTGTGTGTTCCTCTCTGTATGCGACGGGCCTGTGTTGGTTGCTACCAGGCGGTCGAATTCTTCCTGTGCTGCTGACATGATGAAGGAAGAAAGAGAGGGGGAGAAGAGAGGAGAGGAGGGGAGGAGGAGGAGGAGGAGGATAAAAAAGGCCGGTAAGGGTGTGGTGGGAAGTTTAAAAAAGTATCGTGCGTCAAAAGTATTATGGAAGAGCTGGATAGGTTATCCAAGGGGAGGGGGGTGTTTGTTTGAGAAGGCCTCCTGACTCTTTCAAGGTTGGCAAGGACCTTTGGTATTTGGGATGCTGCAACCACACCACAAGCCGAACGATGGACACCCCACACCGGAGAGACCAAACTATGTATGACCGCGCGAGTACTGGTACACGTAAACCCACTTACTCGCACCAAACAGGCAGGGCGGTAGGAGATTTGCTACTGTAATTACCCAGTAGTAGACAGCGACAGCACACGGACTTCAACCGGATCGTTTGTCACAAGAGCCGGCCCGAGATTCAGTACCTTTCCGTCCGACAGACTGTTTCCTAGAGGGCCTGTGCGAAAGAAAACCAAAAGTAAAA